>NC_048281.1:35526139-35706139 GCF_009762535.1 Notolabrus celidotus | reverse complement strand
TTTCTTCATCTTTTATGTCTCCTTCTCTCCTTTCCTTCTGTCATTCCTTCACCATTTCTTCTCCTCTTTTTCTTTCTTCTGGTCTCCCTCTCTTCTCTCTTTTCTTAGACCTTTCTGGAGTCCCTGAGCTCCCTTGTCTCGTAGGTTCCTCTGGATCTCTGCTGCTGTGGACGTGGTCCAGACTCCAGCTGCTACAACTACTACTATCCGTCTCCCCACTATCATCTCTCTCTCTCTCTTCATCTCCCTCTATCCCTCTCTCCAACACGGTCTCAGCAGATGTGTGTCTAACATGAGTCTGGTCCTGCTGGAGGTTTCTGCCTGTTAAAGGAAGTTTGTCCTTGCCACTGTAACTTGCTAAATGCTGCAAAGTGCTCTGCTCATGGTGGATTAAGATGAGATCAGACTGAGTCCTGTCTGGAAGAGGGGACTGGATCTGATCCGGTCTTGATGTTGGGTCTTGGTTAATAATAGAACATAGAGTACGGTCTAGACCTGCTCTGTTTGGAAAGAGTCTTCAGATGTTGGGATTTGGCGCTACATAAATTAAGATTGATTGATAGAGTCTGGAAGGTGCATACTTGTTGCCACCATCTCACCTTTGTTTCTTCCTCTGACGGCTGACCTGAACTTGAACGACCTCGACTCATCACTCTGCCTTTGTGTGAGACAATGCAACATGTCGTCACAGGGGCATATATATCCCTCCTTGAACTGGCAATCTGTAATCGGCTTATGATTACAGAGAGGTCACGATGACAGTTTAGTGCCAGTCATGTTGCTCCTGTTTTGTTCTGAGTACAACCACACAAAGAAATAAAACCAGGGATCAAATTTGCAAATGAAGTTAGCTTTTCTGTTAATTTAAAGTTTGGACTAATACAAGAAAACACATGGGACGACTGAAACAAGAAGAAGCTACTAAAGGTGCATTTGGACCAAGAGTTCCAGGGTCTTTTAGCCCCCAGAACTACTTTCCCCTGAACTAAAAGGTTCCTGGTCCCCCATTGTTGTCTGTGTTTCAACCGCGGGCTGAAGTCCCGGGTAGATTGTGTAAATCAGGCCAGTGACGTATGGAGGAAAAAAAGTAAATGCACTACACCCCCAGACCAGTAGAGGGCAGTAAAACAAATAGGAATGCCATTCATCACAGATGACACCATAGAAGCAGACTGACAGGCAGGTATCATTATGAGCAACACAACAGTTAGCCTGTTAGCATGAAGAGACTCAGCTGGTCTGTTTTAGATGGTGCTATATTTCATCACAGATGGATTCACTGAATCAACACGTGAGAGGAGATAAGCGCGAGTAGCAAAGACGTTTCAACACGGCTTTAAAATCCTTTTGAACTCAAAAAGCCGTGATCGCAGAGATCGGCCGGTGTTTTGGTTTAAACGGCGACCCTGTTAACTGAAGACTCTCAGCCGGATGCATCCCTCATAAACGTCTTTAGACCATCATTAAATATCTGATGAGGATATTTTGAAATCTTAATAAAAACTA
This sequence comes from Notolabrus celidotus, assembly GCF_009762535.1. Lineage (NCBI taxonomy): Eukaryota > Metazoa > Chordata > Actinopteri > Labriformes > Labridae > Notolabrus > Notolabrus celidotus. The sequence continues at coordinate 35,704,633 of NC_048281.1, read as the reverse complement.
AATCCAATCACAGATGGACAAACAATGACTGGGAATGGTTTTTGGAAAAATTTGACAAAAAAAAATAAAAAAAAATGAGGAAAAAAATTTGAATTTTTTTTTTTGAAAAAAAAGTTTTGATTTTTTTTTTTGAAAAAAAAATTTGACAAAAAAGTTTTGGAAAAAAATTTAAAAATTAATTTTTTTTTTTTTTTTTTTTTTTTTTAAGTTGACCCGGGGCCTCTCGAAAAAAATAATTTTCCTGAAATTTGAAATTGTGCTCCAGAATTAGAAAAACATGAAATAAAGTGAAAATGTTGCACCTGTGGTTAAAAACATGGAAAAGCAATGAATGAATCAACACCTGAGAGGAGATAAGCGCGAGTAGCAAAGACGTTTCAACACAGCTTTAAAATCCTTTTGAACTCAAAAAGCCGTGTTCGCAGAGATCGCCCGGTGTTTTGGTTTAAACAGCGACCCTGTTAACTGGAGACTCTCAGCCGGATGCATCCCTCATAAATGTCTTTAGACCATCATTAAATATCTGATGAGGATATTTAGAAATCTTAATAAAAACTAAATCCAATCACAGATGGACAAACAATGACTGGGAATGGTTTTTGGAAAAATTTGACAAAAAAAAAAAAAAAAATGAAAAAAAAATTTGAATTTTTTTTTTTGAAAAAAAAAGTTTTGAGAAAAAAGTTTTGAAAAAAAAAAAATTGACAACATTTTTTTGGAAAAAATTTAAAAAATTAAAAAAAAAAATTTTCTTTTAAAAGTTGACCCGGGGCCTCCCGAAAAAATTAATTTTCCTGAAATTTGAAATTGTGCTCCAGAATTAGAAAAACATGAAAAAAAGTGAAAATTTTGCACCTGAGGGTTAAAACATGGAAAAGCAATGAATGAATCAACACGTGAGAGGAGATAAACGCGAGTAGCAAAGACGTTTCAACACGGCTTTAAAATCCTTTTGAACTCAAAAGCCGTGATCGCAGAGATCGGCCGGTGTTTTGGTTTAAACAGCGACCCTGTTAACTGGAGACTCTCAGCCGGATGCATCCCTCATAAACGTCTTTAGACCATCATTAAATATCTGATGAGGATATTTAGAAATCTTAATAAAAACTAAACTAGTTTGCATTCCCAGGAACTCCCTCTGTGTTTCAACAGCTGTGTAAACTCCACAAACACTGACACGTTCAGCTGAAGGTCTCCAGTTTACAGGGTCACTTTTAAAAGCGGAACACCGGGAGGAGAGACGCATTCACGGTGGGCTGAGAGAAGACTACTGTTACAAGCTGCTAAATCAAGAGAATCACAGCTTCTTCTTTTGAAAAGTACACACACATACAAAAAAGATAGAACAAATAAAAACTAATGAAAGAAAGAGAAATCAAGAGAATCACAGATGTGTGTGATGTTATTGTGGACGGCGGGCGGAATACAAACACTGCGGTTAATCTACCAATCAGACACGTTCAGCATTGCAGGCCCCGCCCCCTGAAAGTCCTGGGACCTTTGAAAAGTACTACCCCACCTAGCATACGCAAGTTGTTCCGGGGTACAGCTCCTCCGGTCAAGAAACGCCTTAAAGTGCGGATGCAGAGTTGTGATTGGCTCTCCTTACTGCCTGTACAAACAGCTGAAGTCACCAAATGTCATTAAAGGACCTTTTGCCTCCTGCATGTCCTGTGGAAAACAATTCCACATCCCATCATAAGCGTTAAAGGCATGACTGAGCCTGGGTATCTCAGCATTACAGAGGAGATAACATATTATAGGACACAAGAGCGCATCTCCACAGAGGACACAAACAAACAGTGTTGTATTTTTCAGGCTATTCATGCAGAGCTTGTCTCTCAAACTGAATGGCAGCAGCCCTGACAGGTGACTTACAAGACCGGGCTGCAGGAGCAACAAAAGAGGAACAAAGAGGAACAAAGGGGAACAAAGAGGAACAAAGAGGCTGATGTTCCAGTGACAGAACAGAGCGGCGACTCTGTAAATATTAATGAATGCAAATGAAATCAGTCAGCACAGTCTCTACCTGGCAGAAAATACCATCTACCTGCATCCTCCTCCATTTACTGCTGCTAAATAAATCATGTTCCCAACCCAGACCCATCCGTCAGCTCTGCACAGACCGGGTCTTTCCTGGTCTGTCTGGGTCATCTGTCTGCTCAGGAGAAACTACGTCTGGACCATCAGTCTATGCACCTCTCTGCCCTGCTTCCTGTTTGTCTTTAAGACTGTCCCCAACATCCTGGACTCTGCACAGAAAGGTTGACTAATTGGATTAGAAGTGTTCAGGTGTCAGTTTGTAGATCGTGCTGGATGGAGAGCAAAAGCAGGAGGATCATAATTTGTAATGTGAGGAGGATTTCTTCCTCTCTATAAACAGATATCTGCATGAAGAGCAGCTAACAATCTGTTCTACATCAAACATTTACACTGAGACACTAATCTGCTTGATGCTGTGTCACTAAAGACAATCAGCGCTTAGGTTTCCTGACTTCCCTGAACGCAGCATCAGAAATGATTGATCCCACCTCCATTCAACAAACAAACATTGTAGACGTAGTTTTCTTCTCCTCTTGAGGACAGACCTGACAAAGCTTTTTACTTTCAGCTACAACTAACCTGTAATTACAGATTCTGATTCAGAGACATGTTGAATCTGGATCTCAGGGTCTGGGTTTTAGTTTTGAGGAGGGTTCTGGTCTCTGTCTGTAGTCTGAGTAGTGTCGACCAATCAGGTGTCAGCAGGAGAAACAGTCTGTATGGAGAGCAACAGCAGGTGTTCTAGAATTCTGTCTTTGAAGAAGAAAGGAGAGGAGGAAAGAAGAAAAGGAGAGGAGAAAAGAGGAAAGGAGAGGAGGAAAGAAAAAAGGAGAGGAGGAAAGAGCAAAGGAGAGGAGGAAAGAAGAAAAGAGAGGAGGAAAGAAAAAAGGAGAGGAGGAAAGAAGAAATGAGAGAAGGAAAGAGGAAAGGAGGGGAGGAAAGAAAAAAGCAAAGGAGGAAAGAGGAAAGGAGAGGAGAGGAGGAAATAAGAAAGGAGAGGAAATGAGAAAGAAAGAGGAAAATTTAGGAAAGAGGAGAAGATGTGAGAACAAAAAAGAGGAGGACAAGATGTAAGACAAGAGAAGAGGAAAGGAAAGAAGAGAGGAGGGGAGGTGGAAAAAGGAGAGGAGGAGGGAAGAAAGAGGAGAGGAGAAGGATGGAAGGAAAGTGGGAATAAGAAGGGGAAAGAAAAGAGGAGAGAAGGAAAAACGAAGACAGAAAGAGGAGAGAAAAAGAATGAGGTGAGAGGGAGGGGAAGAAAGAAAAAAGGAAAGGAAAAAAGAGGAGAGGAGGGAAGAAAAAAGGAGAGGAAAGAAAGAAAGGAGAGGAATATAGGAGGGGAGCAAGAAGACAGAATTCCAGAATTCTGTCTTTGATGATGTCAGAATTCTGTCTTTGATGATGTCATAATTCTGTCTTTGATGATGTCAGAATTCTGTCTTTGATGATGTCAGAATTCTGAGAACAAATGGAACATTCCATGAAGAAGGTCAGAGCTAAAGAAACATCAGTGTCTCTAATCCTCTTTCATAGACCTCCATTCAACAAACAAACATTGTAGACGTAGTTTTCTTCTCCTCTTGAGGACAGACCTGACAAAGCTGGACTTTGGACTTTGGACTAATCTGCATCATGATGTTGTTATTTCAGCAAACTGAAGACCCGTTAATTACAAGAACATCACAAGAACATCAGTTTCTGTTTCAGGTTCATACCGCTGAAGGAAGCCAGAGGGAAGCCTCTGTGGAACTGTTTACAGTGAAACTGAGACTCACTAGATGGCTGAATGAGACAGTACTACACTTGCACTACAAACTGTCTCTAGAAGTCCTCTAACATGCCCTCACATTGTGTATTTTCATGCAGACACTATAAGGAGACATTTTGGTGTGGGAGCAGAGTGTTCCTCTGCACCTTGCACATTGTGTCTGAAGCACCTTTAACATCCTTCTGACTGAAATCTGCTCTGAGTATGTTTTTCTCCGTTTCACATGGAGAGCTCTGCTGGACCGTTTGATTGTCTCGAAGGCTGAAGTACATTTAATCAACAAAGCTTTTGTGTGTGAAGTAGCTGGTTACAGATCAGAGACCTGCCATGTCTTACTTCATGACACAGGTTGTCTGCAAAGAGGAAATCAAGGTCAGACCGGGAGAGCAAAAAGGCCGACATCAGACCTTCAGTGTGCAATCACTGAGGAGTCATATGAGCGACTTACTGTGCAGAGATCTAGTGATCAGTGTGGTCTCTTATATTTGCTCTCTCCTGCAGCATGCAAACTTTTTTAATTTTCAAAAGCTCAATATCTAAAGAGTACAGTAATGATTATTCTGATTGTTGCATTTGCATTTTATTAAAAGGTTGTTTTTCCACCTCAGGGCTGCCCTAGCATTTTAGAGAATCTGCAACTTAAAGGTTGGATCAGTAATTTATCAATAACAATTACAAACATAATTAACTGTAACTGGTGGGGACAGGTTTTCTATGGAAGCCTACAAAGGGAAAAAGTGACAACCTTTTTTAGATAAAGGAAAAAAGTGATGAATAAAGATAAAATTATTTAGACAAAAGACAAAATGATGAGATAAGTCATCTTAAAGAGACGGAGGAGGAAGATTCTGAGAAGCTGAGTCGGCTACAGAATAAAATAAGATAATCAAAACATTGTAGATATACATGAAAAATAATAAACACTTCTCACATTATTATGACTTTTATCTCATTCATTTAACATCTATCTTATGATTTTAATATTTTTTCACATAGACTTTATGATTATTGATTTTGAAGCCCATAATTATGAATAATTAAATCAACATTATTACTTTAAACATCATCAATTTAAATTTGATCTCATCAGTTTGCCTTTTATCTCATAATTTTGATGTTTTGTGTCATTTTAAATTTCTATTTAATAGAGATGGCTTTATATCTTATAATTATAACTTCTATTTTTGATCTATTCTCTTAATTTTTATTACTTTTTTCAATTCATCATAATTACTTTTATCACAGATTTTTTTTTAACATTTATCTAATAATTATGATTTGTAATCGCCCTCTTTTAATAATTACTTTTCCTTTTCATATTGATTCCTTTTAACTCATAATTGAGAGTTATTTTAACTTATCATAATGACTTTAACTCAGTACTTTAACATTTATCTCATGATTTAACTTTTTATCTTGTAATTACAACTTTCTATCTCTTGTCTTTTATTTTCTGTTTCTTTTAATATTTATTATTCTTAAATCACATTTTAGAGATTTTGAATTCAATTTTATACTTTTTTATCTCTTGTCTTTTAATTTCTAACTTTCATTTCTTATTCTTGACTTTTTCACTCATAATTAAGTTTTTTATTTTATCATGATTACTTTTATCCAAGTACTTTAACATTTATCTCATGATTATGATTTGTAATCGCCCTCTTTTAATAATTACTTTTCCTTTTCATATTTATTCCTTTTAACTCATAATTGAGAGTTATTTTAACTTATCATAATGACTTTAACTCAGTACTTTAACATTTATCTCATGATTTAACTTTTTATCTCTTGTCTTTTATTTTCTTCTAATATTTATTATTCTTAAATCACAATTTATAGAGCTTTTATTCTATTTTGTACTTTTTATCTCATCTTTTAATTTCTAACTTTCTTTTCTTATTCTTGACTTTTTCACTCATAATTCAGTTTTTTATTTTATCATGATTACTTTTATCCAAGTACTTTTAAATGTATTTATGATTTTAACTTTGTATCTCATAATTATGACTTTTTATATCATAAATATAATTTTTTTTATCTAGGATATATAATTTTTTCACTCTTATCTTTTAATGTTGATCTTACCTTTCATATTTATTTCTTTTAAAATCATTACTGAGAGTTTTTTTATTTCATTATAATTACTTTTAACTCAGTAATTTAACATTTATCTCATGATTTTAACTATTTATCTTGGAATTATGACCTCTCATATCATACATATGATTTTTTTTATCTCATAATTAAAATTTGTATCTCTCGTCTTATAATTTTAACCTCATATTTGTTACTTTTTAACTCATAATTGAGATTTTTTATTATCATTAAATAACTTCTTATCTCAGTTTTTTAACATTAATCTCATAATTATGAGTGTTTATCTCTTTTCTTATAATTTCAACGTTTCTTTTTTATTTATTACTTTTTTATTCATAATTGAGGTTTTTTTTGCTTCATAATCATGACTTTTTATTTTAGCAATTTAACATTTAAGTCATGTTTTAAGGTTTCAGATGTGCTTCTGTATGGGGAATATGTTAAATGATATGTCACTGTAAAGACAATCAGAGCTCAGACATATAAAAGCAAACAGAACATTCTGAAGGACACCTCTCCATCGTTCTCAGTCTGTTGCTCCTCTTTGGTAAACTCCCTGATGGATCATTTTTACTAAACGACATGTTTCAGCAGTTTATTTCCATTTTAAAAAATCAATGAGAGGCTGAAATGTTTGACTGTTCCTGCAGCGGCTGTGACTGAGTGACCACAAAGTAAATTTTCCACCCGGATGCACAAACACACACACACACTCAGAAAATTGCTTTATGCCTTCAGGCTGACGTTGAAACGACCACACACACACACACACACACAAACACACACATAAACGTGTGCCGCTGCGACCCTCTGCAGCCGTTTATGATGTGTATGAAACAAATTCTCGTGCGCCATCCTCCATCCCTGAAACCTTCCCTTCATTCTGCACAAACACCGAGCTTTCTAAGTGCCTCGATATAACACCGCATCACAAACACACACGTCTACAGTCACACACACCCGTGGTGATGGAAAGCAATTTGTGGATGTTTTCAGTCTAACGTGTACAGTCTGATGAGAGATAAACGGACGGGCTGGCGCGCTCGCTGGAAGAGAGAAGATTGAAAGATTGGCTGAAGATTACATTTTGGGGTCTGTGCTCTGAATTCTGGATGAGTTGGAGAAAAGATCAGCGGGATATTTGAGAGCAGGTCATCCTGTTACGACACCGACCGGACTGTCAAACCAAAGCTAATGAAATGTGAAACACAGAGAAGAACATTTACAGCACCAGGTCAGGAAGGTCTCATCCACTTCATTTAGTAAATTGCTTTAAAGAGAAGATCTTATTGCTTTTCTCTGTGTAAAATAAAATCAACCCATCTCTCCTTTCCTTCCCCCAACACCGTGTAATGACACGATCCGTCCCTGCCTGTGACACAGAACGCTGATCTTCTCTCTCACATGGGGAATAAAGGCTGATTCTGATTGGTCAAAACCCTGTAATGACGGTTATTAACTTTCACTAACATGAGCAACACCAGAGACAAACTGATCACACATCATGTCAAATCAATCTGTGGCCCCCTCTGTCCCCCAGAGGGGTTTAATGTGTCTTCATTTAGCAGGTCAGCAGAAAGTGACCCTACACCTGTATGAGCATGTGTCTGTGTTTCCTGTGTGTTATGAATGAACCTGCTGCTACTGATGCTTTAGATCATTAACTGTTCACTGATAGCTCTCAATATCAACCTGAGGATATTACTAATGTTTGCTCCAGTGTGGTTCTGGTTCTGTTTGCTTGAGTTTGGTTCTTGGTCTGGTTCGGTTCAGGTTTGGTTCGATTCGGTTCTGGTTCGGTTCGGTTCGGTTTTGGTTCGGTTCGGTTCTGGTTCGGTTCGGTTCTGGTTCGGTTTTGGTACGGTTCTGGTTTGGTTCGGTTCTGGTTCGGTTCGGTTCGGTTCTGGTTCGGTTCGGTTTTGGTTAGGTTCTGGTTCGGTTCGGATCGGTTCGGTTCTGGATCGGTTTTGGTTCGGTTCTGGTTCGGTTCTGGTGCGGTTCTGGTTCGGTTCGGTTTTGGTTCGGTTCTGATTCGGTTCTGATTCGGTTCTGGTTCTGTTCTGTTCTGTTCTGGTTCAGTTCTGTTTCGGTTCTGGTTGCTTAAGATTAGTTGGGTTAGCTGGTGCTAACCCTAACCCTAACCCTAACCCTAACCCTAATCCTAACCCTAACCCTAACCCTAATCCTAACCCTAACCCTTACCCTAACCCTAACCCTAATCCTAACCCTAACCCTAATCCTAACCCTAACCCTAACCCTAATCCTAATCCTAACCCTAACCCTAACCCTAACCCTAACCCTAATCCTAACCCTAACCCTAACCCTAATCCTAATCCTAATCCTAACCCTAACCCTAATCCTAATCCTAACCCTAATCCTAACCCTAACCCTAACCCTAATCCTAACCCTAACCCTAACCCTAATCCTAACCCTAACCCTAATCCTAATCCTAATCCTAACCCTAATCCTAACCCTAACCCTAACCCTAACCCTAATCCTAACCCTAATCCTAACCCTAACCCTAACCCTAACCCTAATCCTAATCCTAACCCTAATCCTAACCCTAACCCTAACCCTAACCCTAATCCTAATCCTAATCCTAACCCTAATCCTAACCCTAACCCTAACCCTAATCCTAACCCTAACCCTAACCCTAATCCTAACCCTAATCCTAACCCTAACCCTAACCCTAACCCTAATCCTAACCCTAACCCTAACCCTAACCCTAACCCTAATCCTAACCCTAACCCTAACCCTAATCCTAACCCTAACCCTAATCCTAACCCTAACCCTAATTATAACCCTAACCCTAACCCTAACCCTAACCCTAATCCTAACCCTAACCCTAACCCTAACCCTAACCCTAACCCTAATCCTAACCCTAACCCTAACCCTAACCCTAACCCTAACCCTAACTTAACTCTAACCCTAACTCTAACCCTAACCCTAACTTAACCCTAACCCTAACTCTAACCCTAACCCTAACTTAACCCTAACCCTAACCCTAACTTAACTCTAACCCTAACTTAACCCTAACCCTAACTTAACCCTAACCCTAACTCTAACCCTAACCCTAACTTAACCCTAACCCTAACTCTAACCCTAACCCTAACTTAACCCTAACCCTAATTTAACCCTAACCCTAACCCTAACCCTAACCCTAACCCTAATTTAACCCTAACCCTAACCCTAACCTAAAGAATGGTTTTGTAACAATATTGGGTGATTATAAGTCTTCTCATAAAAACACCATACAGCACAATTTTGTACTTTATTAGAGATTTATTCAAATTATTTCACGGACCCCCACGCTATGGTTCGCGGACCCCCAGGGGTCCCAGGACCCCACTTTGAGAACAACTGCTCTAGAGGACCCGTCTTTACTTTGGATGGCACCAAGCTGCAGCCTCTGGTCTTAAGATATGAAGCTCATGCAGAAGTGTTAAAAACTGCAGTTCCTTGAGCGTCCACTAGAGGCTGGCTGCAGAAACACAGGAAACCACATACACACCCATTCAGAGAGACGATCTTTACAGCAGAAATAAACCTGTTTACAGCCTGGTTCAAAAAACAGTTTAGATCTGAAGAGCTCATAGGAAGACTGTAGCTGTTAGTGAGGAGGCTAAAGGCCCACCTCTTTCCCTCACACTAAGTTAGGTTGAGTTCAGCATTTCCAATATGGCACCAACCGATGATCAGCTTCAAAACAGCGCTTCAGGAACAGACGGGTGACAGTTTATGGATGGCACAATGAAAAGAAAGCACAAATTGCTCCATCAGAGCTCTAATAAACAGAGGAGCCGTACATGAGGTCCTGATGATGTGCTTTAAGTGAGAACAGAGACAGAGCTGCACACAGGGTCATTCTCACTCTTAAAAGGAGATGATTCTCAGACTAATGGTGCGGTCACACCGAATCAGCTGAAAATGTTATCTGTGCACTGTTGCACAAAGCATTCGGGACAGGAAATAGAGTCTCCAAAGCTGTAGGTTGAAGGGTGGAGGGGCTGATAAATCACCTGAGAGCTCACGACATCCTAAAGAAACACAAACACAAGCGTCTGATTCGGTCCCTGCAGCCCAGCAGCCGCCTTCCTCCTCAGCTGACGTTCCTGTTGTGCAATTTACACAAGGACACAAATGATCAATACGTCTTGAATTAAATGTCAACCCCGCCTCCTTCTGACTGCACATCGGACATCAAGCCGGCTTTGAAATTTTCAGGGGTCAGAGGTCAGCCTCATTGAACTTTAGTGGATCAATCTGCAGCCGGAGGCGAGTACGTCAGTCCGACCACAGGAGGAGGCTGAACCGAGTGACTTTTCCTCTCTCATGACGAGGAAACAACGCTCCTCACACAGCGTCATGTTTGGCATTTTAATAATTATCACGCTGTAATCAAATTGACCGCACGACGCCGGCAGCTCTGAAGTGTTTAGCTGAAGGAGAGTCATGCGTAAAAGTCGCATTCATCAATTTAACACAGAGACGTAATTGCATAATCTTCTGACTCCTGGCAGGCTTTCATAAGAAAGGTGGTAATAATGTAAACGGCTTGGAGCCACGAATGTGATGCATGAAAAAGTCCTACACACACATACACCTACACACACACACACACACTCACACACACAATGTGTACCCAAATGAGGGTGGATTCACACATACAGCCCATTAGTTTGGCAGCAGGGAGCTGGGAGTTAAGTGAACCAGTCAGTTTCTGCTGCTTCTCCAGGAGCTGACAGGAGGGGAATAAAATAACTATCTGCTGAGGTTAAGACTCATCCTGCACCAGCAATAAAAACACACTCATATTTATAAACCATGGTCACAATGAGATCAGGATTAAATTCATTTTCTTTCCCTTCATTTGTTTTGTTCTCAAATCTCGTGCAAATAAAACTTTTTCACAAATGAGCAATCTGTTAATTTTTTAACGTTCCTCAGAGACAGTCATCACACCTTCATTCAAAAAAAGTCTTTGTTTAGTTTGTGTCTCAGACTCTGTCATTTCTGGTGAATTTCTGATTCAGCTTATTCAGCAGGTGTATGAAGCTCGAGTACTGACAAGAACCAGGACAGCTTCTCTACACCTCCTCCCCATAGGATCTAGACTATATTTAAAATCCTTCTCCACCTTTGTATATTAAAGACCTCATAGTGTCCTATCACCCCTCTAGAACACTCAGTCCCAACATGCAGGCCTGCTCAAGTCTCTAAAAGTAGTATGGGAGGTTGAGCCTTCAGTTATCAGGCCCCTCTCCTTTGGAATCATCTACCAGTCAGGGTCCGGGAGGCAGACACCCTCTCTACTTTTAAGAGTAGGCTTCAAACTTTCCTTTTTGATAAAGCTTATAGTTAGAGCTGGATCAGGCTTGGACCAGGTCTTAGTTATGCTGCTATAGGCTTAGACTGACACACTGGGATCCTGTCTTTCCCTCTCTCTCCTCTCTCTGCCTGTCTCTTACTTTAACTCTTCCTGTCCCATTAAAGTTACTAACCATAGTCCTTTCTGGAGTCCCTGAGCTCCCTTGTCTCATAGGTTCCTCTGGATCTCTGCTGTAGATTCCTTTTTTGGGGTCTGTTATTCATCCTTTCTTTCTTTCTTCTTCTTTCTTTCTTTCTTTCTTTCACTTCTTTCTTTTGCTTTCTTTCTTTCTTTCTTTCTTTCTTTCTTTCTTTCTTTCATTATTTGCTGTCTTTCATTCTTTCTTTCTCTCCTTCTTTCTGTTCTTTTTTTTTCTTTCTTTCTTTCTTTCTTTCTTTCTTTCTTTCTTCTTTCTTTCCTTCTTTCTTTCTGTAGTTCTTATTGCTTTCCTTATTCTGTTTTCATTCTTTCTTTCTTTATTTCTTTCCTTCTTTCTTTCTTTCTTTCTTTCTTTTCTTTCTTTCTTTCTTTCTGTTCGTTCATTCTTTCTTTCTTTCTTTCTCTTTTCATTATTTCTGTCTTTCTTTCTTTCATTCTTTCTTTCTTTCTCTCTTTTTCCTTCTTTCTTCTTTCTTTCTTTTCATTCCTTCTTTCTTTCTTTCTTCTTGCTTTCTTTCCTATTGCTGTCTTTCTTTCTTCTTTCTTTCCTTCTTTCTTTCTTTCTTTCTTTCTTTCCTTCATTCCTTCTTTCTTTCTTACTGTATTTCTTTCCTTATTTCTGTCTTTCTTTCTTTCTTTCTTTCTTTCTTTCTTTCTTTCTTTCCTTCTTTCTTTCTTTCTTTCTTTGTTCTTTCCATGTTTCTTCCTCCTTTATGTCTCCTTTTCTTATCCCGTCCTTTCCTTCTGTCATTCCTCCACCATTTCTTCTCCTCTTTTTCTTTCTTCTGGTCTCCCTCTCTTCTCTCTTTTCTTAGACCTTTCTGGAGTCCCTGAGCTCCCTTGTCTCGTAGGTTCCTCTGGATCTCTGCTGCTGTGGACGTGCCAGACTCCAGCTGCTACAACTACTACTATCCGTCTCCCCACTATCATCTCTCTCTCTTCATCTCCCTCTATCTCTCTCTCCAACACGGTCTGGTTTGTTGTGATATATGATTAAAGCTTGTTTATTTATGAGTATACATGACGTGAACTTGTCGTTCCTCAGACACGAGGTGTGAGTAAATTAGCCTCTATAAACAGCGTCTTCCATCTTCGGTTTGTAATGAAGCCGCTCGGTGCCGTAACAGGTGTGTTTAATGTTTTTCACAGCACACACTCTCTGAGCAGCTGCCTCTCAGAAAACAGCATTGTTCTGATTTATTGGAACATTGCTGAGTCACTGCGCCTTCAGAGAGAGACTGGAGCTCTCCAGAGTCAATATTTGCTTCAATTACACAAACCCAGGAAGAGATGGCAGAGTGGAGAGTGGAGGCCGGGCTAATGATGCCATAGAACAGTCATCTACCAATCCAAAAACAAACATATAGTCAGGGCGCAGGCTTAATAAATACAAACGTAAACCCTGAAGTCAGTGTTTGTGGACTCGGACTGAAAGGTGTTAAAGTGTGCAGCTCTGAAAAAGCAGCTCGGTCTCTGGAGAGTCCTCTCAGCGCTCGCTGCCAAGTCCTGTTCAGGTCAGTTGGCTCTGACACCGTGTCCGTCTGACTGACTGAAGAGACTCCAACTGCCCCGCGCCACCTCTATCTCTCCTCCCAGCCATATGCCTCGGTCCTTTTTCTCTGGCCTGAGAGATTCCCCTGTAAAGATTTCCTCTCTTCCTGTCTGAGGTTAAACAATCTTAAAGATCTGTCACTGTTTGGCAGCATGATGGGAAGTTAAACGGTGCTAATGCATGCTGTAACTCAAGCTGTCAGGTATTTATTCACCTTATTTTTTGCAGACACATAGGGCGGCACAATATCACATTATTTTGTCATCTAGCTTCCTTTCTAAACAGGAAGTTCAGTTACAAACGGTGTTGCTAATCAGCTAGCAAAGGCGAATGAAGGCATTTACAATGTCCAGTGTTATATGTTCAATAAGAGGTTACCATGATAATAAGATAAAGAAGAGAGAGCTGATAAATCAGCAATGATTTGAGCATTAAATACAGAGATCACAGTGTTGTGGGGCAGCCTATAACATGCATCCACCCCCTAAAAACGAAGAGCATATCCTGTTTAGGTTTACTTTCTCTCTTAAGATCATTTTGGGGTCTTTTTATGCTTTTATTGGGAGGATAGGACAGAGGAGGAAGTCACAAAGAGAGGATAGAGAAAAGGCTCGTCCTTGGAGAAGACACCCGTGGTCCACTGATGACAGCCAGCAGCATTTTTATTACAGTGGGTAGGACAGTGACTCATATGAGAGATCAAACCTTCGTGTACAAATCAGACGGGAGTTAAAAACTCATCTTTGAGCCAACATGGCCGACGACGAGCAGCAGATTCAGAGCAGTGAGAGACTCCCCTTACAGTCGAGTTACACCTTAAAGTAAAGTGATGTTTATTATTTTAACTCTGCTGTTCTTTGATTTGAAATTTGATGATTTAAGTGACTCACAATGAGGTTATATTTAAATAGCTAAGCACACAAACAACCACTAGAAATGTCCTCCTGACACTTTTACTTTGTTTTTACTTGATTCTTTCTTATTTTATTTAAATTAGATTTTTTTCTGGTATTTATTTGATTTTATTGATTTTATTCTATTTTTCTGGTATTTATTTTATATGATTGGTTTATTGTAATGATTTAATTTTTCTAATATTAATCAGATTTTATTCTATTGATTTTATTTTATTTTTATGGGAATTTATCAGATTTTATTTATTTTATTGTAATTATTTTTATTTAATTTTCTGACTATTATCTGATTTTATTCTGTTGTTTTTATTGTGATGATTTTATTTATTTTTTCTATTATTTTTCAGATTTATTTCTTGATTTTATTTTAATTTTTGAATATTTTCTATAACTTTCCTCTATCTTTTTTTAAGCCTTGTATCATTTTACCTCTTGCTGCAGTTTCTGCACTTTGAGCTTCATGCTTGAATGTATGAAAGATGACATATCAGTAAAGATGAATTGATAATTTAAGAGCCTGGACGCTACACTTCAAGGAAATTGAATCAGTATTTCTTCACAAGCTGAACTGAAAACAACAAAGGTGACAAAAAAACTTGAGAATAGCAACTTTCAATCTGAAATTGGAAACAAAAACACACTCCACCGACGTCCCCACTACGTGACACGTCTCACCCTCTTCTTCCTCATGCTGTTGCAGGATTTCCTCCAACCCGTCTCTGATCCGCTCACACACTCTCTCTCTCTTTGACTTTGCTCCCTCCTCTCGCCCTTCCTCCTCTGACAGAGAGATATCCTATGGCTATAGGAGGCCTGCGTATCCATATGTGTTCTGCACTCTGTGTTTGCCTCCATGATGTTGTCTTCAACCCAGAGACAGGAGGACGCCCTTGGGGACATCTTTCTCCATCTGGTGACTTCAGAGTATACTGCATATATATATATTTCAGCACCGCCTCACATTTCTGCACACAGGACGAGATGTACGCTGCTGCTTTTTAGGAATTCACAGGTCTGTGTGAGACGTCTGTGTGTTCGGATTCACGGAGCGAAACAGGAAATTTAAATCAATAGGTCTGTGGATTGTTTTCCCTTATGTGTCAGAAATCAGGGTCAAGACGGATTCTTTTTCTGAGGGTCAATTGAACAATCCTCTGAGGGATGAAGAGCTTCAGGCTGTGTTCGTAGAGTTACAGCATATATATTTATATATATATATATATATATATATATGGACAGAATTTACACAGAATTTGCCCTGCAGCTTGGAAACAAATAGAAAAAAGTCACATAACAGAATGAAGATGTATCCAAATGAAGAAAGATAATCCTCCATTAGACCAAATTTTTTCCTTGTGCACGAAACTCCTGAAATTGCAACATATGCAATCAGTCGAAGCTCTTACCTAAACAATTTAATTTGCACCTAAAGTCTGGTGAGCTGTCGATTGAGTTAGGCAGGCGATGACATTTGAATCATGTGACCTGTGATATATTCGTGCACGTATAAAGTTGCTTATCCATTAATTTGAAGACACAGAGCACCAGAAAAACTCTGTCTTCTCAGAGTCTGACAGCCCCCCATCTCTAAACATGACCTGGTGACTATCCCAGCATCCTTTTCACATCATTCTCAGCCTCCTGGAGCCCCTGAATCCTTCCGTCCAACAGAGAAAACATCACACTGTGAGGGACGTGTGTGAATCAGCGACTTTAGAAGATTTCAGACTCAGGCAGGGTCTTGAATTGTCCAGATATTTCTAGGAGTGCATGTGTGAGAAGAGCCTGAGGAGTCAGAGGTAGTTTCTACACGTTCCAAAACAGATCCTAACAGCCAAATTCCACCAGATCCATCTGCGATCCGTCACAGCACCGGATCTGATTTCTATTCTACTCAATGTGTTAACTTCCACTGGATCCACTCTGTTGCGTTCCGGCTGCGTCTCTGATCCGGCAGGTCAGAGTCCTCTGGATCAGATACACAAGACTTCTATTTAGCACCACCACCGTCACTACAGACAGCACGAGCAGGAGACCTCCACCAACCCCATCGGTAGAAATCTGCATCTTAAACTTCCTGAACTTAACAAAAAGCTTCTTGTGATTTATTTCAACGTGCTTTTAAACATTATTTGCACCGTGCATGGATGTTTTACAGACTCCAGTCTTGACGTGGGTTGTTTTTGTTTCCTGCAGCCTCCATCTTTGCGTGGACACGAGGTCTCCTCCACCGGGCGAAGCTGGACAACAACGCAGAGCTGAGAGTGTTCGCTGAGGCTCTGGAGGCCGTTTGCGTCGAGACCATCGAGGCCGGGTTCATGACAAAGGATTTAGCGATCTGCATCAAAGGCATGCCAAAGTAAGTCCCTCACTGTCTCACTCTCATGGTCAAATTCTACCAGATCCATGTCCCCGGTCCGTCTCTGATCCATCACAGCACCAGATCTGATCGGTTTCCTTCTAGTCAATTTGTTAACTTCCACTGGATCCACTCTGTTGCGTTCTGGCTGCTGATCCGGCAGGTCGGAGTCCTCCGGATCAGAGACACAAGACTTCTATTTGTGCCGGATGCTGGAGCACGATGCATCAATCTCAACAGAGCAGATGGAGCGGGACAGGAAGTCAGGTTTCACCAAAACAAAATGAAAACATCCGGTTAATTTTCAGAATAAAACACTCTGTGTTATCACCAGATCGTATTTCACTTAACTACAACAACAAACCAAAGTCATGATGAGCGGAGCCAGGCCTGGAGTCAACAGGTCAGAGGTTTTCAGAGGACCAGAAAGACAACATGGATGAGGAGAGGAGGAGGAGGAGAATCCTTGATTCAGTGATTACAGAAGGGGAAACCTCGGTCACATGACTCCAGCTGTCCGGAGGTCCTGCTCTGTGCTGCGTGATGACCAAAAAAACTGATATTTGTTTAATTTTAAAGCCTAAAAGTTGCCTCATCATGTTTCTGGAACTTAAAAAAAAATGCCAGTGTTCTTAATTTCTTTGATATTTTGTAATTTAAGTTTCCTTCTTTCATTTTTGCTCCTTTTCTCTAAAGGAAGTCACATTTGAATCTTGTTTTAACCCACGGCACATTTTTTGCACTTCACCAGAATAAATCAAATCAAGTCATCTTCTTCAGCGATCCTCAAACTCCTGATTTTGCTCGTTGATGTTTGCAGTTTGAAAAGCGTCCTCTGCTGCGTGTGCATCATCACAGAAGGAAATGAATATCATTAGCGCTTCACTCCGGCGTCACAGGATGCACCGAGCGTACGTTGTGGTTTTTAAAATGATGAAAACGACCCTCTGATCTGAACCGGTTGGTGGTGCGGTGACTCACACATCATACGGCGTTTGGCATCCAGTTCAAAGCAGCCAGCTGTATCTGCTCCCCGTTAGCATCGCCTCTTTGACTCTGAAGCTCGGCACACATGGACGTATGTGAGGCTGGAAATGAAGAAATTACAGTATGGACGGGAGCCAGGGTTTAAGAGCACAGAGCCGTATATATCAGGGGATTTGTCAGGGACGCTTGAAGGCAGAGCTTATTGTTTGCGGTTAGATTTAGCAGTTTGCATAGCTGGAGGTGAAGCAAACCCTGGTTGTAAAGCTCTGTAGAGGTGTGGTGGAGCAGACGTTTGAGAAAAGAGAGGTATGGAGGCGGATTCACACCACATGGCAGGCTTCTTACCAAAACACCATGGAGATAAATCTGACTCTCTTACAGCCAGCGCTGGTCTGCAAAGGTTTACATGAGATCTGTGACCTGGCTGCAGAGATTTGCAGGTGAGGGCCGGACGGAGTCAACTTTACAGCTCATATCAAACGGTGCTGGACGGGGTTAGAGTCAAAGATCTGTGCAGACCGGTCAGGGTGGCAAAAATCCTGCAAAAATATTTCCCTCCTATCCAATCCACTTTATTTAAAATGCACAATAAAAATAAATTAAATAAAGTTTACTTAAGTGCCACAGAGTGAGGTAAAATAAATTAAAACAAACAGAACATAAAACAATTTTAAAAATAAATGAATAATATAATCATAATAAAACACACGAGACACTTTAAAAAATACTTAAAGACACATACACAAATATAAAACAATTAAATACAATTAAATATTCAGATAAAAACACATACGATCCTTAGACACATAAATATACTGTAAAAAAAAATATAAAAAAGACACTTCAAATTACTTAATGACACATAAAAACACAAAAAATTCAGATAAAATAAAAGAATTATGATAAAAACACATAACACACTACTTTGCTCTTTCTTGTTTTATTTTAATTTTATTGTTTCTTGAATTTATTTGATTAGATTGGTTTATTGTAATGACTTTATTTTACTTTTCTGGGAATTTATCAGATTTTATTTTATTGATTTTATTTTATTTTCATGGTATTTATTTTATATGATGGTTTTTTGTAATGTTTCTATTTTATTTTTCTAATATTAATCATATTTTATGTTCTTAATTTTATTTTATTTTTCTGAGAATTTATCAGATTTTTTTTTAGTGATTTTATTCCTTTTTTTATTTTTCCTTTAAAAAAATATAAGACATAAAAATACTGTAAAATAAAATTAAGAATGTAATTTTTTTTTTATTTATTTTGAGCATTTTTATTTGTTCTTATTCAAACTGGAATTATTGTATCATGTACAATAAGGATTTCCCTTAATTTGCACACCTTTAACTCCAACTTACTGTCTTTCAAAGTGTGCACAAACACCTCAGGTCCCTGTATCTTCTTTATAATAATTAAAAACAAGATGCTCTTTTCTGAACTCAGACTTTAATACATGCAAGAAATACATTTTCTGTGCAGAATATTTACCTAATGGTGCATGAGCCTCTTATTTGATATGATTGTTTATTTCTCCTGCAAAGATAGTCATCGTTGAATGGGTGTGTATGTGGTTTCTGGTGTTTCTGCAGCCAGCCTCTAATGGACAATCAATGAACTGCAGTTTTCAACACTTCCACATGGGCTTCATATTTAAAGACCGGAGGTTGCCGCTTGGTTCTGACACAGGGGCTCTTTAGTCTTGCACACAGGGGCAGCAAAACAGCTCCACTTTGGAAAGAAGCGTCTATAGGATGTTCCACCGATCATCATCTCCTGCAGCGCGTGTCTCCTAATGAAGATCGATCAGATCCTTCCCACCGTGTGTTTCCACTCTGCAGCATCAACCTGCTGGACTTTATTAAACCTAGATGTGTTCTCGTATAACTCAGCTGTCTTTAGAAGTAATAGACGGAGTGACCAGAGCTAATGTAATATTCTTTATTAATGCATTCATCAGTGATTTAGGTCGAGACACTTTGAAACTAGGACACATAATTGAGCCAACGCCGAAATCCACCAAAACAAGCCGACATGAAAAACAGCTTTTAGGAAATGTGCAGAGCCACATTTTGAGGAGCTGCTCTTTGTGCTCGTTCGTGACGCTGAGCTGAGTTCAGGATCTAATAAACCTGAGCTCAGAGTCATCTGCTCCAATTGGAACATATTACCTCAGAGCGGCCTAATGTACCCCCTGTCGCTTTGGCTTCATCACTTTCATTTACTGCCATTACCGTCCGGGTTCAGTCCCTCTCAGCCCGCTCACCACCACCGTCTCCCTGCTTCCCTCATTTCTTACGCACATGCTGACATCCTCATTGACCGTCTATTTCCAGCTCTGTCCGCCTCTCTGTCTCTCTGTTCCTGCTGCTCTCAGACAATCTGTCAGCTCACCTGTTCGTGCTGCATCCTGCGCCTCGCTAACGCAGAGGAAAGATGGCTAAAATGATGCTTCTGACAGCGCCAGGGTCAAAATAATGAAGGGTCTGAAACAGGCAACTGCACACAAAACAGAATGATTCAGTGGAGAGAGGAGGACAAAATCACACTTGACATCTTGACACCTGTTTCCTCTGCTTCGTTGCAGGAGCCCCTGCAGGCCTGCACGGACACTGAGCCCCATTATAAGCTCCGCTGACTGGCAGCAGAAAGGTGTCCTACAGGTGTTTGATATGTACCGTCAACGTTTGAACTTCTGCTCGACTCGTACTTTGAAAAGCTGAACTCATCCGTGTAAAAGTTTCTCTGTAACTTTATTATAATTGTCCAGCTGGGAACGTTTATGTCTAACCTTCCTGCAGAGGCATGCTGCCACATTCAGAGTTTGAGTGATTTTAAATGATTATTTAAATCAAAATGAAATCATCCATCAAGGTAATTAATCCCTTAATTGGAACAAATCACACAAAACAAATGTTTACACATTCAGATCATTTCTAGAGATTTCCCTCCAATGAACTCCCCGCCTCACGACTCCATCAGTCCTCAGGGTGGTGCTGAAGACATGAATGAGTGTAACAGAAGAACTGAGCTGTAGAAGTGTGATAATGAGAGGGCGCCACCTGGCCTCTCTTCACAGACGTCCCTTTGCTTGTTCTCTACTCTCCATATTTCCTGCCTCTCTTCAGCTTTTCTATTTTAAAAAAATGTCCAAAAATAACTGAAATGAGAAGAAAGAAAGAAAGAGAGAGGAGCTCCAGCTCTTTCTGCTGAGACGAGAGGAAAGGTGGAGGATGGATGCTCTCCGGCCTGCAGACAGTGAGTCCTACGTCACAGTTTTACTGACAAAGAGAGGGTAAGACAGTCCTACGTGATACAAGCGAGCATGATGCACAAGATTTACAGATCTGTGTCCGGTCTGTCTCTGATCCGTCACTGCACCGGATCTGATCGGTTTCTATTCTAGCCAATGTGTTAACTTCCACTGGATCCTCTCTGTTGCGTTCCAGCTGCATCTCTGATAGGGAGTCACCGATCCGATCCTGGTATCGAGATCGGCTAGATCAGACACAAATAGCTAGATCAGATATCGGTGACAAAGGGCCGATATATAGTGCCGATCCATATGGCAGATCTATTCATCTCAGTTCTATGCTTCTCTGTGTTTAAAATAGCCATGTGCGTCTCCTACATCACCAGCGCCGGCCAGAAGGAGGAAGTATATGTAAGCTGTAGCCGACTGCAAAGAAGGAAGAAACCTTCTATTAATGGATTCAAAGTGTGAAAAAACTGTTATTGGATTTAATTGTTCTGGATCCTTGAAATTAAGGGATTCCAGCCTCTGGTTTAGGACTTGGAACCCAGGTACAGTTCACCATCAAGTCAGAAAAGCCTGAAGTTACCAAACCATGATTCTATCCTCACATTAAGGAATAGAGATTGTTAAATCAATACCAGGATCGGATCGGCAGATAGCAAAGCCCAGGTATCGGTATCAGGACCTAAAAAGTAGGATCCAGCAGGTCTGAGTCCTCCGGATCAGATACACAAGACTTCCACGACGCATCAATCTCAACAGAGCAGATGGAGCGGGACAGGAAGTCAGGTTTCACCAAAATAAAATGAAAACATCCGGTTAATTTTCAGAATAAAACACTCTGTGTTATCACCAGATCGTATTTCACTTAACTACAACAACAAACCAAAGTCATGATGAGCGGAGCCAGGCCTGGAGTCAACAGGTCAGAGGTTTTCAGAGGACCAGAAAGACAACATGGATGAGGAGAGGAGGAGGAGGAGAATCCTTGATTCAGGGATTACAGAAGGGGAAACCTCGGTCACATGACTCTAGCTGCCCGGAGGTCCTGCTCCGTGCTGGAGCCAAATCCATCTCGTCGTGTTCCTCCAGGCTACATTGTAGTGGTGGTCAGCATGGACACCCTGGCCGGTCTGCAGCTACAAACCTCCTTACATAACACACTGTGATGCTCTGTGTTCACTTATTGGGACTCTGAGCTCCAGTAGCTCTTCTCTTGGACCACCCTTTGTTTTTCACGTGCTCCCCATGACCCTGCTGTCCCTGCTGACTTGTTCTCCTTCCTTGGACCACTGTTGGTCTGTAATGACCCCTGCAGACTGGGAACACCCCACAAGTCACTCTCATCCTTTACGGGAGAGACCACGGGGCCAGACCGGACACGGATCTGCCCGGTAGTCTTACACCGTGGTCACTTTCCTGACAGCTGGTGCTTGCTTGGGTTTTTTCCAGACTGTCCAGACAAAGAGTCTGAGAAGTTTTGATCTCCCAAAGTCATGATGAGCGGAGCCAGGCCTGGAGTCAACAGGTCAGATGTCTTCAGAGGACCAGAAAGACAACATGGATGAGGAGAGGAGGAGGAGGAGAATCCTTGATTCAGGGATTACAGCGGGGAAAACCTCGGTCACATGGACTTTGTTTCACCTCATTGACACCAAACCAAAGAGCAGAGACTAAATACATCAATCCTGCTCTCTGCCTTTCTAACAGCATTCAGTATTCCTCAGTATCTGCAGTATGTTTATTATTGCATCACTGATTCCTGATCATATCATTATCATGGGCCACATCATCGTACTGCAGAGTTGCTTGGCATTTCCCGCCCTCAGTTCAGGGAGAGATTTAAGGACAAACGAACTGATATTCACAGAAACTCAGAGTTTCAGTCTGCTGCTGAAAGGTTGTTACATCATGTTTCCCTCTGAGTGAGCATAATGTGCTTGATTTAACATTCAGTTCTACGTTCAAACGATTAATAAAAGATCTCCAAAGTGTCTGAATGAAGCAACTGTCGTTCCAAATGTCAAGTCTGCTGGATAAACTCCACGAACACTGGAGGACTTTTGTTAAAGACGCTCATCGCCTTAGTAAATATAAAGAAGTGATTTAAAGGTGACATATCATGCAGAATGGACTTCTTAATGGTTCTCTACCTGAAATCTGTGTCCCTGTCTACAAACCCCCCTGATAATGAAAATAATCCATTCTGCCCCTGTTCTGATTTCTCCACCTTTCTGTAAATGTGTGCTGAAACCAGCCGTTTCAGTTTCCAGTGTTTTTCATACGTCACAACGCCATCCGGTCTGTAACAGGAAGTCAGAGCTCGGAGCTTGTTCAGCCCATAGACTGTATAAAATACAACTCAACCCCTCCTCCGTTTTTCATTCCCTGCACACATGTGTGCTAACAAGGAGCTTAGGAGGGAGGCATGCTAGTTGTAGGCTGTCTTAATAAACACAAAGGTCGCTTTGACACAATGGGCCTGGGAAGTCTCAGTCATAAAAGCACAATCACAGAGGAAGCCCTTTAAAGCACCTTCTGTCCAGAGCATCTGAAAAACACCCGTCTTCACTCCCAGTGTGCTGAGGGGGAAACATCTGCTTGGTGCGAAAGATCACTAATGCATTTGATCTTTTCTGCAAACGTGACATTCTCATGCAGAATGCCTCTCACATTTACTTCTTTAAAGGTGACATATCATGCAAAATGGACTTTTTAATGGTTCTCTACCTGAAATATGTGTCCCTGGCATACTAACAAGGAGCTGAGGAGGGAGGCATGCTAGTTGTAGGCTGTCTTAATAAACGCAGAGGTCGCTTTGACTCCCCACGTCTGCAGATTTGAAGATCTAGTGGATGATTTTTATTTATCATGGAAAAGTGCTAGCGCTAGTTAGCATAGCCACATAGCTACATGTTGGTACCAAGACACACGTCGACATGCTGACAAATAAAACAACAAGAAACACTAAATCTGTGACCAATGGTTCAGAAAGGTCCTGCTGCAGGCGCCTCTCCGTCAGGATCAGATTCTGGATCAGATTCAGAGGGTTGAAGTAACGCGGGTCTCTGAGCAGCCGTGTATATTCAGCCAACATGGAAACATTAGATCAACGTGCTGGAGAGCCGAGGCACATCCACTTCCTGAGGGGGCGTGGTCAGAGAGAAAACAGACTGTTCTGAGGAGGGCTGAAGAAGAAGGTTTTTCAGGCA
Source organism: Notolabrus celidotus (assembly GCF_009762535.1). Classification (NCBI taxonomy): domain Eukaryota; kingdom Metazoa; phylum Chordata; class Actinopteri; order Labriformes; family Labridae; genus Notolabrus; species Notolabrus celidotus. Next base: position 35,680,909 of record NC_048281.1, on the reverse strand, counting down.
GACCAGAATCTGATTTCAAAGTGTTTTTTTGAGCAGAAACTTTAAAGACATGTTTTGGGGACCTCTTAGACCAATATATGTTGATGAAAAAAGCGTTATATGTCACCTTTAAAACATCAGCTCTGAACTCGGCTGTAGTAAACTAGCTGCAGGAGTGAACGTGTGTTTGTGTCAGAGACAGACGTAAAGGCTAATCAGTCCTTCATCCTGCAGCTCTCAGATATCACCCGGCCGAGGTCTCTGCTGCAGCTTCAGTGAACTGAGTCACTAACATGTGGGTGGTTAAATCCTCCATATTGATTCTTTTAAACAGACTGTGTTTGTGAATAATATATGACTGTTTGGGTTGTTATTGACCTGACTCGCCCACCGCCCTCAGAACTGTAACCCTCTGCAGCCACAGAGCTCAGCATGTGTGTGTGTGTGTGTGTGTAGAGAGAGAGAGGGAGTATGTGTGTGTTCAGGGTGCATATGGGTTTCTGAGCACAACCCCGCGGGCCTCTGTACTCCAGCTCCGAGGCTCCGTCTGCGCTTGAATCGAGGAAATGATACATCTGTTAAAGCCTGGGCGAGCGCGAGTTTCCTCCTCATCGATTATCAGCTCGGGGATCTGACTGCTGGTGCTGCAGAAGTGCAGAAAGAAAAAAAAGAAGAAGTCTGTTCAATTCAGAAATAATGAAGTGAGCTCTCGTTATCAGAGAGCGCTCCTGATTCTAAACGTGCTGAAGAGCCGGGCTCTAATTAATGCCTTTATTAATTACGCGCCCCGAGCACAGTCCACAGAACTCACCTCCTATAATAACTTTGGCGTGCGTATTATACAGGATGAGTAATGTGGCGTGTGAGTCCTTTGTGGTTTCCTGCAGGTGAGAGAGTATTCATGCAGGATTCATTTACATCTCTACAACAGAAGCTTCTGCAGCTGCTTTTAGAGGAGGAACACTAACAAAGACATCTCATGAGACGGTTTAAAATCATCAAAGATATGAGCCGAATGAATGAGATGGAAGAAGAAGGTCAGCTCCCTTTCTTAACCAGCAGGGGGTGCTGTCTGTTTTTAACTCCTCTTGTCGGGCGTCATAACGTCTCTTTAAGGCTGACTTCTACTTCTGCGTCTCCCCTACCCAGCATTCTGCTTTGCATCCAGGATGCATACAATCACTGCTTTGTCATAACATTCAGCCTTGACCTTTGACCCTTTGCTACACATCTGTTGCACAATGAGTAGACGTAACACAGCTTCCTGTGCAGAGAACTGCAGGAGCAAAAGGGTGCAGAAAGGCTTTCATGTATGTGAAAGGGGAGCGTACCTGCAGCCAGGTCACTGAGGACAGAAGAAGATGACTTCCATCATCTGAACATTTCACTTCTTCCACTCGGTCTCAGATCTCAGAGGATGACGTGCGTGCTTTAAACTCCCTCCTCAGATCTATCACTTTCTTTTACTGCCTGTAATTATCCCTTCAGTGTTTCCCTCTTTACTGCGCAGCTCTTTGTAATCTTGTTTTTGAAAACTACATTAAGACTGAGATGATTATCACCGTTATTATCTTTTTAAAGAATCCGCTCCCTCCATCCTCTCTCTTCCTCAAATCTTCTCATTTTGCATTTTGATCACATCTGCCTTCTTCTCTTGCTCCCAACAACCCTTCATTACTCCAAGTATCCTCCAACAGCCTTCACCCGCCCAGTCCTATTTATTCCTCTCTCTCCCCCTCCCCCCCTTTATCTCACTCCCGGTGTCTCACACTCCCTCCCTCCCTCCCTCCCTCTCTCCCTCTCTCTCTCGCTCTCTGTTGATAAGCGGGCTGCAGGCTGAGCTACTGTACAAACATTAGGTAACAGTGTTAGCTGTAATAATTCACTCTTTGATTCATCTCGCGTGCTGAAGCCGACGATTGCAGCGCTTGTTCGAGGAAAGATGTGTTTGAGGGGAGCAGAAGTGACGCGTGAATACACTCGGCCTCTAGAGGGCAGCACCAGGCAGGAGGGGCGGAAACTTTACCCCTGCGTTTCGACCGGTGGACCCAGGGTCTAAATTTAGTTCAGGGGTAGATAAACTCCCCCCTAAAAAGCCCCTGCTAGGGGGTTAGTACTTTTCAAAGGTCCCAGGACTTTCAGGGGGCGGGGCCTGCACTGCTGAACGTGTCTGATTGGTAGATTAACCGCAGTGTTTTTATTCCGCCCGCCGTCGACAATAACATCACACACATCTGTGATTCTCTTGATTTCTCTTTCTTTCATTAGTTTTTATTTGTTCTATCTTTTTTGTAGAGAGTCTCCAGTTAACAGGGTCGCTGTTTAAACCAAAACACCGGTCGATCTCTGCCACAGCTTTTTTAGTTCATAAGGATTTTAAAGCCGTGGGTTTTTTTGTCCAAATTTTTTTTTGTCAAATTTTTTTTTTGTCAAATTTTTTTTTGTCAAATTTTTTTTTTGTCAAAATTTGTTTTTGTCAAAATTTGTTTTTGTCAAAATTTGTTTTTGTCAAAATTTGTTTTTGTCAAAAAAAAATTTTGTCAAATTTTTTTTTTGTCAAATTTTTTTTTTTGTCAAAATTTTTTTGGGTCAAAATTTTTTTGGGTCAACATTTTTTCTGGTGAAAATTTCTTTGGGTCAAAATTTTTTTGGCTCAAAATTTTTTTGGGTCAAAATTTTTTTGGGTCAAAATTTTTTTGGTCAATTTTTTGGGGGGTCAAAATTTTTTTGGGTGCAAACATTTTTTTTTTTTCCATTTTTTTTGTCAAATTTATTTTGTCAATTTTTTTTTTTTAAATTTTTTTTCAAAACATTTTTTGTCAAGTTTTATTTGTCAACATTTTTTTTTTTCCAATTTTTTCAAAAAACCATTCCCAGTCATTGTTTTTTCCATCTGTGATTCACTTGATTTCTCTTTCTTTCATTAGTTTTTATTTGTTCTATCTTTTTTGTATGTGTGTGTACTTTTCAAAAGAAGAAGCTGTGATTCTCTTGATTTAGCAGCTTGTAACAGTAGCCTTCTCTCAGCCCACCGTGAATGCGTCTCTCCTCCCGGTGTTCCGCTTTTAAAAGTGACCCTGTAAACTGGAGACCTTCAGCTGAACGTGTCAGTGTTTGTGGAGTTTACACAGCTGTTGAAACACAGAGGGAGTTCCTGGGAATGCAAACTAGTTTAGTTTTTATTAAGATTTCAAAATATCCTCATCAGATATTTAATGATGGTCTAAAGACGTTTATGAGGGATGCATCCGGCTGAGAGTCTCCGGTTAACAGGGTCGCTGTTTAAACCAAAACACATTTTTTTTGTCAAAATTTTTTTTGTCAAATTTTTTTTGTCAAAATTTTTTTTGTCAAATTTTTTTGGGTCAAAAATTTTTTTTGTCAAAAATTATTTTTTTCAAATATTTTTTTTGGTCAATATTTTAAAAAAAAAATTATTTTTCCAACTTTTTTTTGTCAAATATAACATGGTCGCCGTTTAAACCAAGACACCGGGCGATCTCTGCGATCACGGCTTTTTGAGTTCAAAAGGATTTTAAAGCCGTGTTGAAACGTCTTTGCTACTCGCGCTTATCTCCTCTCACGTGTTGATTCAGTGAATCCATCTGTGATGAAATATAGCACCATCTAAAACAGACCAGCTGAGTCTCTTCATGCTAACAGGCTAACTGTTGTGTTGCTCATAATGATACCTGCCTGTCCGTCTGCTTCTATGGTGTCATCTGTGATGAATGGCATTCCTCTTAGTGTTACTGCCCTCTACTGGTCTGGTGGTGTAGTGCTTTTACTTTTTTTCCTCCATACGTCACTGGCCTGATTTACACAATCTACCCGGGACTTCAGCCTGTGACCGCGGTCAGACAACAATGGGGGCACAGGAACCTTTTAGGTAGTTCTGGGGGCTAAAAGATCCCAGAACTCTTGGTCCAAATGCACCTTAAGTTTTGACTTTTTGAATCCCTGAAGCTCCAGCACACGTAAGCTCAGCTGTAGTCGTGTTATCAGGTGTTCCCTGCTCTCTAATAGAGGACACAGAGCCACGATGAGGCCTATCATTACATCTGTCCCTGCCTGACGAGGAGCCGGGAGGGGGTTTAAGCACAGATCACCTCAGGGGGAAACACACACCTGGGACACGGCGATGCTCCACCGCTAATCTGTGCTGTCAAACACACACACACAACAGGGACACACACGCGCACACACACACACACAAACACAGCCTAGGCAGGGAAGTGGTGACAGACTTTGTCCCCACAGCACACTTACACACAGAGGAACACACATGCAGAAAATCAGGAGCATAACAAGAGAGGAGGATTATCTCAGGTGTTAGAGGCAGAATGTAATACTTCTCTGACACTGGAGCAAATGGGCTCGGCAGAGAAGGGAGTAGTGTGTGCGATAAGGCCGAGAAAATGGAGGTGTGGGGAGAAAAATGGTGTAATACTCCAATCTCTGCGCTCGTGGGATCTGAGGGGCTTTGTCCGTTTCATCTTCTTAACAAAGTAATCCCTGCAGAGTCACAGTGACACGGTTACTTATATGCTTTTAAATAATTTGCTGCAACTCAAGGATCTTTAAATAGATTACTGACATCTACCCAAAATCAGTTTCCCTGCTGATTGTACTTAAAGATTAAAGAAGGGGGAGGCAGTCTGACACCGGGGATCTGATGGAAACGTCCGCCATCTTTAAAAAAAAGCTCTGTTGGATTATAAGTTTTGAAAAGACTCATTTAAAAAACTACAAGATGCTTCTGGTGGAATGTACAAGCAGAGAAGCCAGCAGACCACTAGCAGAGTATTTCTCTCCCTATGTTAAACTCTAATTGTGTCTCTATTTGCCTGCCCATCGTACCTAAAGTCTCTAAAAGTAGTATGGGAGGTAGAGCCTTCAGTTATCAGGCCCCTCTCCTTGGGAATCATCTACCAGTCAGGGTCCGGAAGGCAGACACCCTCTCTACTTTTAAGAGTAGGCTTCAAACTTTCCTTTTTGATGAAGCTTATAGTTAGAGCTGGATCAGGCTTGGACCAGGTCTTAGTTATGCTGCTATAGGCTTAGACTGACACACTGGGATCCTGTCTTTCCCTCTCTCTCCTCTCTCTGCCTGTCTCTCACTTTAACTCTTCCTGTCCCATTAAAGTTACTAACCATAGACCTTTCTGGAGTCCCTGAGCTCCCTTGTTCCTCCTTTCTTTCATTTCTTTCTTTCTTTCTTTCTTTTTTTCATCCCTTTTTCCTTTCATTCCTTCTTTTTCCTTTCATTCCTTCTTTTTCTTTCATTCATTCCTTTCTTCTTCACTTCTCTCTTTCTTCATTCCATGTTTCTTCCTCCTTTTTGTCTCCTTTTCTCACCCCGTCCTTTCCTTCCCCATGTATTCTCCTCTTTTTCTCTCTTCTGGTCTCCCTCTCTTCTCTCTTTTCTTAGACCTTTCTGGAGTCCCTGAGCTCCCTTGTCTCGTAGGTTCCTCTGGATCTCTCCTGCTGTGGACGTGGTCCAGACTCCAGCTGCTACAACTACTACTATCCGTCTCCCCACTATCATCTCTCTCTCTCTCTTCATCTCCCTCTATCCCTCTCTCCAACACGGTCTCAGCAGATGTGTGTCTAACATGAGTCTGGTCCTGCTGGAGGTTTCTGCCTGTTAAAGGAAGTTTGTCCTTGCCACTGTAACTTGCTAAATGCTGCAAAGTGCTCTGCTCATGGTGGATTAAGATGAGGTCAGACTGAGTCCTGTTTGGAAGATGGGACTGGATCTGATCCGGTCTTGATGTTGGGTCTTTGTTAATAATAGAACATAGAGTCCGGTCAAGACCTGCTCTGTTTGGGAAGAATCTGAGGAGAACGTTTGTTGTGATTTGGTGCTTTATAACGTTGGTAAGATAACGTTAACCCCTCTTGCTTCTATCAGTCCTCTAGTTGGATTAGAAATGAAGCCAGAGGGAAGCAGAGGGCAGGTGGCAGCTAATGCAGAGTGCCAGTCCGCACAGTCCACGTGACGAGCTCAGACCCTAACCTGATTAAGACAGAGCCAGGACCCACTCAATTAATAGGAGCAATTGACTCATAGTCCCACACAGCTCTGCCTTTTCTGAGGAGCACAGCTGCAAAACGAACATCAATCTGACTCTGCACGAGGAGGAGGACTCGCTCTCTGCGTGAAGCTTTAATCTGTTCTCATGAAAATAAGAAGAGACGTCTGGAGGAGAAGAAAACAAAACCTGAACAATGCTGCCCGACATATTGTCTTTATACAAGCTGTGTGTGAGTGTGTGAGTGTGTGTGTGTGTGTTGTGCTTCTCATGCTGCTCTGTGAGGTGTTGGCAGCAACATTCGTCATGGGAGGAGTCTAAAAATAATAACCTTTCTCCAAGTGTCTGATTCAGGAGCTGTGATGTCTAACAGTGAGATGCAGCACTTCACCTCCTCACTGAAGTACATTAATACGAGCGTGTGTGTGTGTGTGTGTGTGTGTGTGTGTGTATGCATGTTGTTGTCCCTGTGAATTATCACACACTTCTTCTCTCACCTTCAGGTTAAGTCAGAACAAATCATCTCTTTGAACTTCCCACTCTTTAAGCTCTGTGATGTTGACGCACATGCTCAGTCAGCGACCCCGAGTGTAAACATGTAAGTGACGGATTCTTAAAACTTGCTGCAATGATGATACTTCGTGTCCCTTGGAGGCAGCCATCTTGCCATGCCATGTTTCCACAGATGCACCGGTTGGAAGACATAAAAAGAAAGTGGTTGTTGTGCGCAAAACAGTTTGCATTGATGGATAGAAAGCTTGACAAATTGAGGATCATACTCATCGTGCATTGAAAGCTTCTTGTCCTCAAAGGCCACCGTAGATTCACTAACAGGAGGGGTGAGCAGGGGAGCGTTTCAGCCTTTAAAAGCTCCTGAGCATCCATTCAACAAGTCTTCACAGGTTCACAAACACAGAGCTGCTTCCTAAATCAGTGTCTCTGCCACATCCTGTATAATGAATGGAAGTAGTCTCTGTGACGTCCTCCATCTGATCCTGAAGCCCTGATGTCAAGTCAAGTCAAATTTATTTATAAAGCACATTTAAGAACACAGCAGAAAGTGCTGTACAATGCATAAAACCAAACAAGCAATCATTTAAAAAGAGACAAACAGACGACAAAGGAAGCACAGCATTGGAAATGAGAACCTCTTCAGGGCGAGAGGACTCAAATGCTAAAATATAAAGTGTGTTTTGAGGCGAGTCTTAAAATAGTTGACAGAGGGGGGCAGCCCTGATTGAGGAGGGGAGGCTGTTCCAAAGACACGGGGCCTTTACACTAAAAGCATGGTCGCCCTTCAGTTTATATTTTGACCGGGGAACTGCCAGGAGACCCGTGACCTCAGAGGCCTGGAGGTTTTGTAAGGGCTCAGGAGGTCAGGGCAAAAAGCAAAATCTTAAAAATCAATTCTGAAGCGAATTCTGAAGCCGATCATCGGAGGGCGCCATATTGGAAATGCTGAACACAACCTAACTTCTGTGGAGCTAGTTTGAGGAACAGAGGCGGGCCTGTAGCCTCCTCTTCTCTAACAGCTGTCCCCGCCAAACGGCAACCTCCGGTCTAAAAATATGAGTCCAATGAGGAAGTGCTAAAAACTGCAGTTCATCGAGGATCCACTAGAGGCTGGCTCCAGAAGTACCAGAAACCACATACACACCAAACATGTTTACAGCCTGGTTCAAAAGACAAGTGGAGTCTGGAAAGCTCATTTCTCATTATATATTATATATTGAGATTAGGAGTCTTCCAATGAGAGGCACAGCTGACTTGATTGACAGGTGGGAACACTGTAGCTGTTGGCGAGGAGGCTCAAAGCCCCGCCTCTTTACGTCACACTCACTCGACAGCAGCAATATGGCCGCCACCGCAGACTGGCATCAAAACAGCGCTCAAGAAACAGATTGGTGACGTCACGGACACTACGTCCATATTTAACAAAGTCTGTGGTCTCTGCCAGTGGCACCGGGTCAACAGAGGGCGCTAGAGTGCCACCACCAAGCGACAACCTCCGGTCTCAAACTATGAAGCCCATGCAGAAGTGTTATAAACTGCAGTTCATCAAGAATCCACTTGAGGCTGGCTGCAGAAACACCGGAAACCACATAGACATGAATGGGAAAAATACGATCTTTGCAGCATTAATAAACATGTTTACAGCCTGGGGGGTGAATTTATTTCTAATGTGATGGTTCAGAAGATATTAAGATTACCAGTTTTTGCCCAAATAAGGACATGACTGACTTGACAGACAGGGGGGGAACACATAGCTGTTGGCTAAGAGGCTCAAACTCCGCCCCTTTACGTCACACTCTTCCTGGTTGAGTTCAGCATTTCCAATATGGCTGCCGCCGTCGATTGGCTTCAAAATGGCTCTTCAGAAACAGATGGGTGACGTCACGGATCCTACGTCCATATTCTATACAGTCTGTGGTCTCTGCCAGTGGCACCAGGTCAACAGAGGGCGCTAGAGTGCCACCACAAGAGAAGATTAAAAGCCTTTCACTGGATCCAAAGTTAGTATGTGTGGATGTTCCCTTTAAGTCGACTAAATTGTGGAACTTTGCACCAGAATTAGGAGCTGGTTGTGTCTGGGTAGTATAACACAGCCACCCACTGCTGGTTGGGGATGTAGCTCCAGTTAAAAGCTTCTGCCATGCTGCTGTAACGCTCTACTACCTGGATGTAAACAAGCACAGTGGACCGATGCCCCTAAATATCTGCAAATGCAACAACAAGCAACTTAAAATAAGATGCATACTCGTCTCATTAGGCATTGCTTTTGGAGAAAGTTAAACAAATGCACGTTGTAGGATTTAAGTTAGTAACACCGATGTGTCCTCTGCCTTCAGCCGGCCAAGGATTCAGGAGCACACTTTCCACCTTCTTCTCTTCAAGGTGTCATGTCTGAGCCAGAGCAGGTGCAGAGAGCGGAGCAGAGAGTGTTGTTACAGGGCCCAGTGGACATGACTCACACACACACACACACACACATACACAAACACACACTCTGCAGGCAGCGAGTGCATGTGTGAGAGTCTCATTTGAGAAACCAGCCTTTTCTTGTTTTTAAATCTGAAACTTACAGACCCGCTAACGCCGACAGATTTCCATCCACTCGGCTGCGAAACGCACAACAAAGAAGCAGCGACACAAAGAAGCTCACGGCGGGAGAAGATGAAGTGCTTTCAGGTACGAGTCTGCCAGAGACGAGTGGCGTTTTAAAGTAATCATGATTGCCATTTGATTCACATCCTCACAAAAAGGCTGTTCTGACTGAAAACCACATTCACTGAGACACAAAGCGCCCATCATCACATCCACACACACACACACACACACAGAGATGCTCTCACCGATGAGTCTGATTTAATGAAGAGCTGATATCACACCATTTAAAAACACATCTCTGCATGTTTGTCACTGCTAATGGATTTAGATGGAGTCATTCAAAATGCACAGTGCTCTAACAGAAAGCGGCTGCACACACACACTCTTCCCATCCCACCATCCTACACACACACACACACACACACATACACACATACACACACACACCTCCCCCACATTCACCCCCTCCCTCCCTCCTCCTCCTCCGCTGACAGGCAGAAAGGCCACGATGATTTCTTGACATCAATGCGAGTTAATTACAATGACTGCGCATGTACTGCTGGAGACGTGTAATTATCATCACCTAGGGAAGCAGAGGCCTGTGTTTTAGCCGCTCACTTCTTTACGTGATGAGGGATCAGCTGCACGGCATGAGAAGGAATGAGACTTCACTTCTTTTGTTTGATTCGTGTGTCAGCAGATGAGAGAGCGAGACCTACTGCATGAAACAAACACACACGGACAGCGTAACGCAACAGATCGCCTGATACGCAAAGAATGAGAAAACGACTTTAAGTGGATTCACACTCCGTCTGTTGACCAATCAGAGGAAGCCTCAGTTAACAGTCAAACCCTCAGATCTGCAGAGTGAGCTTCCAGAGGTTAGCTTGAACAAGGTAGAAGAGGAGAGAGAGAAAACTGTGATTGATGCAGACGTCAAGGCGCCTAACGAAAACCTGCTCTCAGAAATCAGCAGAGACGCTAATATCGCTCCATTTAGAGTCAAAAATGTTCTTTTATCATCAAGTCATGGAAGAGAAGTGATAACTCACTGGGTTTGTCCATCAGAATAGAGAAAGAAAGGCATTTTAAAAATGTTGCATGAACCAGAAACCACCATATCTTGTCATGAAAACAAAACTAACATGCAGCAAAGCTTTCTCTGAATGCTCGAGGGTTTAATCCCAGAACCTCGTCAGTTCATGACAAGGAGCTTTTTGACAACAGATACACCTTCTGGAGGAAAACTAGCCAATAAAAGCTGCAAATTACAAACAGTTTCTCTGGATCGATCACCTTTAGCTGCTTTAAAAGTCAGTTTTAAAGAATAAAAGCAGTTCAAAGCTTGATCCCTAAGGCAACTGGACTGGTCTACCAGTCCAGTTGCCTTAGGGATCAAGCTTTGGATTACCATGACCTGGATGACTGAGAACCTTCACAGACAGTGAAAGCAGTTGTGATTCCATTTCGGCCACTAGGGGGCAGCAGAACACGATGTAAACAAGAGACTCTTAAAAAACTGGACTTAACAGAGGCTGTTTTCAAAACCTCCTACTACACTAGCAGTACATACTGATTTGGCCCAAATTCAGCATGTAGTATGTGAACAAGAGCAAAATCTGCAGTATGATAAACTCCCCGGATGTCTTACTGATTCAGGAACATGTCTGAGTCTGCATCGGACCAGTCTGCCTAATGTACTGTTTCCCACAATGCCCAGCGCTAACGCTCTTCTTCTTCTTTTTTCTTCTTTGACAGAGGAACTCAGTTTTTATGTGCTGTGAAAATTATTAAAATCCATATAAACCACTTTGTAACTTTTAAAATCATAAGTGATGCTAAAGAAGCAGTTTATCTATCAGCTTGGTCGTTGTTTACTTCCACTTTCCAAAACAGGAAATCCAGTGATGTCTGGCTCAGTGTCCTGCAGACCAGATCCAACAGAACAGAACATTCATACTACAGACTACATTAAAACGCAGTATGTAGTAGACAGTACCTACTGCCTACTACATTCATAGGTAGTATGTAGCAGGCTGTTTCCAAAACAGCCAGTGACTTCTCTTGCAGGTGCTTTGCAGACTACAGTTTTAAAGCAATGCATATGATATGCAAGAGCTCCCTGTCGTCATCTTCATATTTATAAATGCAACCTAGGACTACTTCCCTCTTACCTCCTCGCATATGTTGCACAAAAGAACTCAGGAAGTCATAATCTACGATCTCAGGATCTTTTAATCAGGGTCAGGACTGAACTTGGGAAAAAGGCCTTCAGGTTTGCTGCTCCCTCGACCTGGAGCATCTTACAAAAGGATCTAAAACTGTCTGATATGATATCTTTGAATGCTTTTCAGCGGTCCTTAAAGGTGCTGTGAGGAACTTTTGTTTCGTATCAATTCTGGCGCCCCCCTTGTGGACAAAGTGATACCTCTTATCTCTTGTCCTATACATGCAAAATTAGTGTTTTCAACAAAAGCCTCATCCTGTTGTGTTCAACAATCAACTTTATCAGGCACTGTGATTATTTTCCATGAAAACAGTCGAATAAAGGCTGTTTCTGAAGCAAGATGTCCATCATCATGGTCTGACACCTACCCCCCCAGGGCGGTTTCAGGCATTAAAAATTACAACAGAGAAGGTGCCAGTGTTGCTGCTGATGGACTTGTTTGCTATTGAAGGTTACTAAGAGGCATCAGTATCATTTTCAGTCTGTTTCTCAGTCAGTTCAAAACTCCTCACAGGGCCTTTAAACGACTTGGAGGCTGAAGCATCTGTCTGCAGATGTTCTGTTTAAATGTGACATGCTGTTTTTCTGGAGGTACCTGATGTGTAGCTGTTGTATGCGTCTGCTAGTTGTATTTATGTCTATTGTAATATTGTAACTGTGTAACTGTGCTGCTGCCGATCTCGGCCAGGACTCTCTTAGATAAGAGATGTTTAATCTCAATGAGCATTTCCTGGTTGAATAAAGGTTATAATAAAAATAATAATAATAATAAAATGACTTTTTAGGATGTATTTTGAGACAGAGTCAGAGAACAAAGAGTTACTGCTGGATTCTTTCACTGGAGTAAAAAAGCATCTCTGAGCTCCTCTCAAAAATAACTTCATGTAAGATATTTCACATCATCTTAAAAACAATCCTAGCTAACCAGCTGTGACGCTCTGCAGACCGTGCTGAGAGGATGCCGACTACGTAGCCAAGCGCCCCCTGCTGGACAAACATGATGACACTGTTTTAAGATCACTTCAGGCAGTGCTGTCTGTGTTCTATGTAAAGTAAAGGAGTTTTGATATCAGTGCATTTTAGTAAACATATGAGGTAATGCAAAAAGAACTTGTGCCAGCTGATTTTCTGTAAAACAAGCCAAAATAAATGAGTGGAAAAACACAAGAACAGCAGGTCACAGCTGAAACACACAACAATGTTTGTTTACACTGCATGAAATTGTGATCTCATCTTTTTAAAGCACATCACAGCTTTCCCTCATTTCATAAATCTTTATAATTCAACCTCAGTTTTAGTTCTGAGACCTGGACTGTTAAAGAAATGTGACACATCGCAGAGCGGAGATGAGTGTGAAGACCAAACTGCACAAAGAGAAGCTGTTTATTCCTCTGAGTCCTCCCAGCAGGCCCCTTCAATCCACACTAAGGAAACACAAACCACTCGCTTTGCCTTTCAAAGTAAGAGCATTTAAATATCCTGCAGACAGGAGCAGGAGGCTCGTCGCCATGTGTGTGTGTGTGTGTGTCAGAGAGGGCAGAGGACTTGGGGGAAACCTGGAGTGAGATCAGGATCCAGCTTTGAGCGACTTTCTTTGCTGCATGGTCCAATTATCTTTTCTATCATGTTGTCACACATAACTGGTTTAGGGGGAGACACTGGCTCGCCTCGCACACGCTCAGACTCACACACACACACACACACACACACACTCTCCATCGTCCTGAATAATCAACACAGACGGCCCAAACACGATATATAAGCAGCTCTCACCCGCCCACTTCCTCAGCATGGGCCCAAACACACACAGCCTGCCCATCGCATCTGTTCACAAGACACCCTCGCTCTGTGCATCCTACCTCCATCTCTGACTGCAACACTTCAGCTGATATAGCTTCAGCAGAGCAGAGAAGGGAGGTTTGTGTCAGCAGCACACATCGGGGGAAGTGAAGCACAAAAGCTGTGTGTGGGCCTCCAACTGTGCCTGTAACCCTGCTGGTGAGACTGGGACAATACAGAGGGGAGCCTGGACATGTGCAGCAGACAGACACAATGGGCCTGGGAGAAGTCTCAGTCATAAAAGCACAATCACAGAGGAAGCCCTTTAAAGCACCTTCTGTCCAGAGCATCTGAAAAACACCCGTCTTCACTCCCAGTGAGCTGAGGGGGAAACATCTGCTTGGTGCGAAAGATCACTAATGCATTTGATCTTTTCTGCAAACGTGACATTCTCATGCAGAATGCCTCTCACATTTACTTCTTTAAAGGTGACATATCATGCAAAATGGACTTTTTAATGGTTCTCTACCTGAAATATGTGTCCCTGGCATACTAACAAGGAGGTTAGGAGGGAGGCATGCTAGTTGTAGGCTGTCTTAATAAACACAAAGGTCGCTTTGACTCCCCACGTCTGCAGATTTGAAGATCTAGTGGATGATTTTTTTATTTTTCATGGAAAAGTGCTAGCGCTAGTTAGCATAGCTACATAGCTACTTGTTCGTCGCTGTGTACCAAGACACACGTCGACATGCTGACAAATAAAACAACAAGAAACACTAAATCTGTGACCAATGGTTCAGAAAGGTCCTGCTGCAGGCGCCTCTCCGTCAGGATCAGATTCTGGATCAGATTCTGGATCAGATTCAGAGGGTTGAAGTAACGCGGGTCTGTGAGCAGCCGTGTATATTCAGCCAACGTGTAAACATTAGTTCAAGAGAGCAGAGGCCACACCCACTTCCTGAGGGGGCGTGGCCAGATAGCTCATTCTCATTTAAAGGCACAGACACAGAAAACAGCCTGTTCTGAGCAGGGCTGAAAAAGAGGGGTTTACAGGCAGACCAGAATCTGATTTCAAAGAGTTTTTATGAGCAATAAACTTTAAAGACATGTTTTGGGGACCTCTTAGACCGATATATGTTGATGAAAAAGAGCAGAATATGTCACCTTTAAAGCACCTTCTGTCCAGTGCATCTGAAAAACACCATTCACTCCCAGTGTGCTCAGGGGGAAACATCTGCTTGATGCAAAAGATCACTAATGCATTTCATCTCTTCTGCAAATGTGACATTTGCATGCAGAATGCCTCTCACATTTACTTCTTTAAACTTTGAAGTCCCATCACAGAGGGAAAACAGGCTCTCTATGCACGAGGAGAGCTCCTTCTCCTTTGTGTACACTGTGTTTCAGCAGCATCGTGTACATGAGGCACGCCGTGCCGTGCGTAACGCGCAGCAGGAATCAGAAAGCGCTTGTTTTGTTACTCACGGGTTCCATCGAAGCGCGTCGCGATGGTGTCCAGGAAGGTGTTCTGTGGGGCCAGCAGCCCTCTCATCACCGGCATCCTGCTCCGGGTGGACTGGGTCCTCCTGTTTCGGCGCCCCGGGGCAGAGCTAGACTCCTGCTCGGACCCGAAACTTGGCAGGAAGCGAGAGGTACCCGGTGCGCATCCCAGCCCCTGGAGGAGCGCACCGATCCGAGACACGCGCGGTGGCTCCACCTTGGCACCGCGGGGGTTGTGATCATAATCAACTCAGCGGAGAGCGAGTATCAGCCGTGGGATGCACCTGTGCAGAAAAACACGTGAAAACCTCCAGTGTGTGTGTGTGTGTGTGTGCAGTAGCAGGTGCGCTGCAAAGGGAGGCGGATGGATGGAGAGCAAGTTTTAGGTGCTGATGGTGCGTGGAGAGAATCTTATCGCTGCAAGCTCCTCCTCAGCTCTCTCCCTCTCTCTCTCTCCCTCTCTCTCCCTCTCTCTCTGGTTGCGTGGTAATCTTTCCACAACTGAGAGCAGATGCAGAGTCACATGACGCCTCTCAGGTCTGGCCGAGCCGTGGTCCTCTCTCAAAGTGGAGGTGGGAGACAAAGAAGAAAAGGGGGGGCTGCTGAGAGCTGGTTCCCCTGATGTGAAGCGTTGTGTGTGTGTGTGGAATAAAAGTAGATCCAGCACCAAATATTAAATAGAGGGAACCTTCACGCGCAGTTTGCATGAAACAAAAACATCATTTTGTTTTAATAATTAGCTCAGGGTTAATTAAGAGCGCGAGATAAAAACCAAACATCCTCCTCTTCACAGACCCTTTAAACCAGCCTCAGAATCTCCCAGTGATCAGGGTCCACTCACTGAGAGATCTGTGTTAAATAAAGATGTTTTTAAAGGAGGAAAGGAAACACTGATGATTGACTGCTCCTCTTTCTTCTCAGCTCTCCTCAGGACCACATGGCATCCCGAGCAGCTCAGCCCTCTCTGCGCAGGGAGAGTCTGCCCTCTGCTGGCTGCGCAGAGCATTACACTCAGAGGGGCTTTGTTTACATGTTGGACCCCTGGGCTAATGGAAGGGCTTTGTTTACATGTTGGACCCCTGGGCTAATGGAGGGGCTTTGTTTACATGTTGGACCCCTGGGCTAATGGAAGGGCTTTGTTTGCATGAGATCAATATATCTTAAATTTAAATGGACATTTAGAATACAGTGAAGAAGCTTAAAGCACCTCAGCATGCAACCACAGTGTTTAAGACTAACGCTTGTGTTTTGACTTGGTCTTAAAAATAATATATACGTCATATTTAGCTGCAAAAACATCAACAAACAATCAACTGTAAAGCTGGTTTAGCTGCACATGGACTATCCTACTTTTTAAGACACCTACTTTGCATTTTGTATGGACTGTTTGCAGTGGTGGACAAAGTACACAGCTTCATTACTTAAGTCAAAGTATAGATCCTAAAATCCTAAAATCCTTCTCTTCTTTTAACCTACAAAGCCCTTAAAAATCAGGCACCCTCGTATCTTAAAAGTAGTGTGGGAGGTAGATCCTTCAGTTATCAGGCCCCTCTCCTTTGGAATCATCTACCAGTCAGGGTCCGGGAGGCAGACACCCTCTCTACTTTTAAGAGTAGGCTTCAAACTTTCCTTTTTGATAAAGCTTATAGTTAGAGCTGGATCAGGCTTGGACCAGGTCTTAGTCATGCTGCTATAGGCCTAGACTGCCGGGGGAACTGGCACACTGACACACTGGGATCCTAGCTCACCCCCTTCCCCCCAACCCCTTCATCACTTACTTTAACTCTGCCTGTCCCATTAAAGTTACTAACCATAGACCTTTCTGGAGTCCCTGAGCTCCCTTGTCTCGTAGATTCCTCTGAGCTGCCGTAGACGTCCTCCTGCTGCGGACGATCTGGACTCCAGCTGATACGGACGTGCTGGACTCCAGCGGCAACAGCTTCTACGACTCGTCTCATCACTATCACTTCTCTCTCTTACTCCCCTCTTTCTGTCTTTCCAGACCCAACTCGGTCGAGGCATGATGGCTGTCTAACATGAGTCTGGTCCTGCTGGAGGTTTCTGCCTGTTAAAAGGAAGTTTTTCCTCACCACTGTAACTAGCTAAATACTGCGATGTGCAATGCTCATGATGGATTAAGGTGGGGTCAGACTGAGTCTTACCCTGTCTTGGTGTTGGGTCTCTGTTCATAATTTGACATAGAGTGGTCTAGACCTGCTCTGTTTGTAAAAGCGTCTTGAGATTACGTTTGTTGTGATTTGGCGCTATACAAATAAAGATTGATTGATTGATTGATTGATCCTCCTGGTCAAATATTACAGATTGTCAGATTATTACTTGAGTTAAAGTCCTGGAGTACTTCCTTTTAGAAATACTTAAGTATTCAAAGTACTTTTTAAGATATCTCAAAATGTTGTGTTTTCACAAAGCATGATGGCAGTCAAGAATACATAGGAGTACATTCTGTTACATCATGTTTATTTTGACACCATTACTTGAAATCTCTAAAAAAAACTATACCATGGAATAAAAATAGAAACTAAGTTACAGCTTAGTTTGAAATGTTCATCTGGAATGAAACAAATGTCACGTATAGCTCAACACACTTTCTCAGGTTGGACTGTGAATGTTTGTTTGTTTGTGCAGAAACAGGGAGAACATTTCATAAACCTCTAACACGGGCTGAAGATATATCCATGGGTGCTCAAGTGGAGAGTTATAGCCATCATTACCACCTCTAAATGAACGGCCTGATCTGAGTGATGCTCTGTGTTTGTTCCACGTTCAACCATGGAGACGCACGATACACAGGTACGACTAAACCACTGAGACAAACAGAACTACACAAACACAGTTTACTGTCTCAGGATCAGATTTCAGAAAAGAGAGGGAAATTCATGGGCTGACGTCAAAGCAGAAGTAATGAGTAACTAGAGCACTGATAGAAATGTAGAGGAGTAAAAAGTACAACAATTGTCTTCTAAATGTAGTAAAAGTAAAAAGTTCCCCCCCAATAAAAAATACTCAAGTAAAGCAGATACTCAAAAAATGTACTGAAGTACATTTACTCTGTTACTGTCCACCTCTGACTGTTTGTATCTGTTCTGTCAAAATGTCATTAAGAAAGCTTTACCTTTTACAGCTTACAAAGTGCATTGCACAAATATCATGTCTTGGAGTAGTCACATTAATGCAGTTGAACTGTTCCTTTATGTTGCATTAGCTTGCTAACATTATAGGCCTATATGTGACCCTATAGTAGCCCAACTGGAGGACCTTTTTTGAACCCCTTCAAACAAGCCAACCTTCCTTTCTTTCATTTCTGGGAAACCACTGATTTGCTCCTTCAAAGCATCTTCAATAAAACAGAAAGTTAATTTCTTTCTGTTCTTGGGGCGGCAGTAGCTCAGTCCATAGGGACTTGACTTGGGAACCGAAGTCAAACTTGCACCATCACTCCATCATTCACTGTGCAAACAAACACAAGCTAGAGAAATATTAAAAATACTGATCTGTTCTTGAAAAATGAGGAAATCAAAACCACGTTCTTTTCTGCATGCTAACTTTGAAGCTAAGCTAGCAAGAGTTCAGCCTAGCGAACACTCGTAGGTGGAGGTGGAGACCGCCAGCCGGCCTTCAAAGACACCTTACAGTTTGTAATCAGTAAGGTGAGTGTACTACATGGTATGCAGACATAGGGGGCGGCAGTAGTTCAGTCCATAGGGACATGACTTGGGAACCGAAGGGTTGCCGGTTCGAGTCCCAGCATGGACGAAGTTGGGCAAGTGGACTGGTGGCTGGAGAGGTGCTGGTTCACTTGCCTGGGCACTGATGAGGTTGAGCAAGGCACCAAACTCTCAACTGCTCAGGGTGTGCTAGTTGATGGCAGCATCCTCACTCTGACATCTCTCCCTAAGTGCATGTCCACTACAAGTTTGTGCATAAAATTGTATGTATATATCAAACTGTGTGTGTAGCATGACCAAAAAAAATAACACAAGTGGAAATATAAAATTTCCTCCATGGGGATTAATAAAGTATGTTTCTTCTTCTTCTTAACTATCAGCAAACTAAGGTGGAAAACATCTCCAGTGAAGCTCTGCACATCTACACAGACTCCAACAAATACACCTCACACTCAAACAGCTGCATTAGCCGATGATAACAGACATCAGCAGAGGATTCAACCCCTGTAGGCCTGTCAGCATGCTGCAGAGAGTCTGCCTCTGCTTCTGTTTTCAAAACACCAATCAATCAATCAATATCTGCCATAATGTGACATTCACCCCATGTATAATGTCACGATTACACGACAAACGACCATGAACGATTGAGAGAGAAGGGAGCAGTGTGTGACTGACCTTTCTGAAGTCCACTGTTCTTCATGGTGGTTAAACGCTCAGCCACCACATCATTTGATTCCCCGCTTGGTTCCACAGGTTCTTCATCCCGCTCCTCTTTTTGGAACCACGCGTAGCTTAGCTTCAGTTTCAGACATCATGAGCTGCTCTCTACTCCAGCTTCATCATGTTTGAAGAAAGCACACAGCCCCTTGTTTGTTGCAGACAGACACATGAATGCTACCAAGCCATGCTGCTTCTGTCCTGTCACACAGGTAACTCTGCTGTGTGTTTGTAGGAGCTAGTTCTTCTGCAGGTAGCAAACAGTCTTAAACTTTTCCTTTTCATTCCTTCTGGTGACTTTTGTGACAGTTTGCATCCATTACTCGTGCAAAAATACTTCCACAGTCCACTCAAAGTGCTCCCTGTCAAAATCTAAGACCTGTCTCAAACATCAGTCTAGGCCCCGCCCATTTTCTGCCCCTCCCCAGGAAGCCCCTCCCCCTCACCTGGGGCATGTTCAGCTCTGCAAAAACTGAGGAAGTTGTAGTTTGTAAGCAGTTGTCAATCAAATGTAGTGCTTTTAAAGATTACATGGTTCCTGTTAAAGTAGGAGGAGGGTGAAATACCTCAGAGGCCACTGCAAACACATTTTAAAAACATGTTTTTAACTGTGAGAAAAAGGAACAAACACATTAAACAACAATCTGTTCTCTCCATGGTTTAGGCAATAAGTGCAATCACTTCTCTGGAGCCTTATTTTCTCAATAGGTGGCCACTATAACTTTGCTGTCTTGCTGAGCTAATTTAAAGCCACACTGGGTCATTTTTTCCATAACCATATTTCATGTTAGTCAAAATTCCCTCGACACCCTCAGAGTAATCATGCTCCGAACAAAAATAGAAGATGCAGTCTTTCATGAAGTCACAGGTCTGTAAATACTTGATCCAGTAGTCTCCAGTCAGGTCACATGATTAATGGTTTACCTGCCTTTCTGTTTGTGATTTCTGAAAGTGCACTTGAGGACTCGTCTTGCAGCGAAAGACAGACAGGGAGCATTCATATGTCTGTGAATGTGGCTTGGGAATTTGGATCCAGCTTCCTCTTCATTCATCTTTTGTTAAATTTTAAGTTCACTCAGTTTTAAGTCACTTCAAACCTGCAAAAAGTAGCTTTCTCAGTGAAGTGCTATTTTGAATTGGGGATTCCTTCGGATACACATGTGTAGAATAACAATTGAGCCAAAAGCTGATTCTGATACTGATGGGTTTTTTTTATTTGAGATTCATTGTGTCTGTTTTATGTAGAGATCATGAGATTTAATGTCACTGGAACATGTTTTACAAACTGATATTTTCTTTCCTGTTTGACGATAAAAACAAATCTCAGTTCGTCCAACCGATGACTTCTTCTGCACAATTAAAACTGGTAATACTACTATTGATGCAACACAATGCAACACACTTAATGATGATAATTTTATTTATAGAGCACTTTTCAAAAACCAAGTTACACAGTTCCTTTCTCCTCCCCGCGGCTCTCAGGATAGTTTGTCTGTCATTCCACCTGAGCAATCGCATTAGGTATGGATGAGGAGGTTCGGATGGTCCCGGACGGGGACGTAGACTCTGGTGG
Source organism: Notolabrus celidotus (assembly GCF_009762535.1). Taxonomy (NCBI): domain Eukaryota; kingdom Metazoa; phylum Chordata; class Actinopteri; order Labriformes; family Labridae; genus Notolabrus; species Notolabrus celidotus. The sequence goes on along the minus strand of NC_048281.1, from coordinate 35,660,305 downwards.
TGTCCTTCCACCTCTGGGACCCTGTCATCGGCTTTTAAATCCAAAATATATCTGAGAATGTCATTTATCATGTTGTTTGGGTCGCCAGCCTCCGCTCCTTCCTCCAGGCCCACCAACACTAAATTATTTCTTTTACTGTGAGCTTCGAAGTTGGTTAATTTGATTTTTAACGCGCCCACTTCTTTGGTTAGGTTTTCCAGAGTTGCGCTATCACCTGCCATCTGATCCTCCACAGCGCCGATGCGCTTTTCTGCGTTGATAACTCTGTTTAAAGTGGCTCGTGTATCTCTTTTCAATCCATTGATCGATTCATTCAGTTCATCAAACCTTTTTTGAAACGATTCTTTGATGCCTGAGACCTCCGCGATCAGGTGGACGGCCCAGCCCGGTGTTTCTTTGTCTGCCATGAATTGTTTGGTGGCACGCCAGCTGGTATCACGCTGCTTAACAGTTTGTCTTGTCTCTTTGCGTTTTCCAGCACAAGACATTCACGCATCCGTATCTTATACACCTTCTCCGTAGCTTTGTGGACTAATTATACATTTTTTTGAGGCGAAAACAAAGGCTTAAAGGTCTGTCACCTGCAGAGGAGTGTTACCGTGCCATGTCTCCTAATCACGTGACACCAAGTTACACAGTGCTTTACATGGGGAGCACAATTAAACAAGCAGTTCATAAAATCACACAAGGAAAGATTAAAAAAAAAAAAACATTTAAAAAGACATAATATTCCCCTACAATAACTCTAAAGGAATACAATTGTAATATAATAAAATCAGATAAAATCAGGAAAGGCTCTTTGATAAAAGCATGTTTTAAGAAGAGATTTTTGCACATTATTTGCCAATGAATAATGTTTGTCAATAATACGGTGGCCCTGAGGTGCCAAACACAACAACTAATCCAATAACTCAATGACATTAACCCCTGGACTGTGCGTTCGTTCAATCAGCAGATACCGATCTCTTTGGTTAGACTTTAATGTTGTTGTGTTTTCTTTTTTTGCTCTTGTGTTTGGCACTTCAGGGCCACCGTACACTGATGCATCCTCACCTATTATGGAGTAAATACAACTTTAAATCATAAAATCTCAATCTCAGTGTTGACTTTTTTACTCTACCAGCCAAGAAGAACTCATAAAGAGTCTCCACTGTGTGTTTTGGATGAAAATATATTAAATCAGTTTTGCATGCTCTCTCAGACATGTGCTGTCATGACATCATACTTCTATAAATGCATAAGGAAGACCATAACCACACGGAGTAGTCACCATGACTATCATGACAGTGAAAGGGCAGCTGATCCCAGGACATCTGATCTAATTAGCACAGCTGGGTTTCTTCAATAGCAGCATGTTACTGAGACAGTGTGGGATGTATTCCAGCTTTTCTTTCAGTCCTTCAGGCGGAATGTGATATTAAAAACCAGTCAGATGCCTGGATGGATAATTATGCTTCTATTTTTGTAAATTGGTGTGACAGTACAGGCTGTAATGATTGCAGTAGCTTGGTATGTTAGAGAATAGAATAGAATAGAATGTACTTTATTCATCCCCGAAGTGGGAAATTCAGGTGTTTGGCAGATGAAATTATAAAAATCACATAAAAACAAGTAATCCAGGTGTCTGTCAGCTCATCTCCCATTGGTTAGAGAGTTCTGAAGCCTAATGGCTGCAGGGATGAATGGTTTTCTGTATCTCTCCGTCCTGCTGTGCAGAGAGATGAGCCGTCAACTGCTGCTGTTTCTCTGCTCCACAAAGAAGTTGTGAAGTGGATGATCTGTGTCATTTAGAATGACCTCTAGCTTCTTCTTCGTGCATCTCTCCACCACATCCTCCAGTGAGTCCAACCTGGTTCCAATCACACTGCCAGCTCTTCTCACTAGTTTGTCTAGTCGCCTCGCATCCTTGTGTTTTATACTGCAGCATAGAAGAACACACTTTCCACCACAGACTGATAAAACATCTGCAGCATCTTTCTGCAGATGTCTAAGGATCTGAGCCTCCTTATGAAAAAGAGGCGGCTCTGCCCCTTCCTGTAGAGTGCATTTTGTTAAGGGACCAGTCCAACTTGTTGTCCAGGTTTACACCTAGATATTTGTAGGTTGGCACCACCTCAATGTCCACCCCTCCAATGTTAACTAGCTGATGGCAGAGCATGGATCTTTGGAAATCTACTATCATTTCCTTTGTCTTTGAGGAGTTCAGTAGGAGGCAGTTTTTGTGACTCCAGTCACTGAAGGCTTTATAGTTTAGTTTATTTATTATTCATTGTGTCGTGCACCTTAAGGTTCCCAGCCCATATGGACTTACAAGACACTACAAAAACAAAACAAAATAGGAGCAACAACATAAGAAGAAAAAAAAGCACAGTGGTACACTTCAGACATTTGACAGTGACGACAACTAAATCAGACATACAGTGTCCTCCTACGCTGCTGAACAGCATTTAACACAAACTGAGCAAACTGGAACACTTTGAGAGTAAACAGGAACTGAAGTCTCTCTTCATCAGACATGGAAAACAAATCAGGATAGTTTTCTGATATTTTGTTGAAAAGGAGGCACCTGAGATCATGATATGATGGACAGTAGAATAAAAAGTGCATTTCATTTTCAACTTCCTCCAGATCACACAAGGAACACTTCCTCTCCTCCTCTGGAACAGAGTGGAAGCGACCTGTTTCTAATGCCAGAGGAAGGAGACCACATCTCAGCTGAGCACATATATATATATATTATACAGTTATACTTGAATATCTTGCAGAACACGTTTCAGTACTCTATTCTGTAAATCACAAAGTATCCAAATAAAAAGAATGTAATGATAAAAGTACAAAATGTCTTAATAACATGAGGAGGGGCTTCACAACAATGAATGAACTCTACATCTCCATTCTACAAGGCGAAAGAGGGCAGTTTAGCCACGGACCAATCAGAGCGCAGCTTTCACAAACCCCTCCCCAGAAACCCCGCCCCTCTGTGTGTGTGGGCTAATCTGATTGGCGCTCAGTTTCCCCTCTCCATTCCCATTGGTTGAAACCTTTCCCGTGATTTGGGGAGGTGGGAGCCGGTTACCTGCCGCTCCTCTGTCAGCCTGAGCGGATTTCAGCTCCAGCAGTCCGGATCAGAACATCTGCCTCCTCTCCTCGCCTCTGTCTGTCTCCAGGACCCTTTAAAACACACAGGTAGGAGTTTATTACATGTTATTAAGGTGTTATTACACCAGAGGGAAGAGCTGTGGACGTGTCGTAACCAGGAAGTGACTGTTATCTGATGACACATCTCTTCTTTAGAAGCAGCTAGCTTAAAAAAACATTGAATACAACATAAACACAGCTAGCTTGATTTATCTCTCATGTTGTCGTTATTTAAAGTCACTTTTCACGTGTTTTATTGGAAGATACTCAAAGCTGTCTCTCAGATAGACACATAGACCCCTTCTTTTATCGAACTGCTCCTTATTTAACCTGCTAAACTCTCAAATATTAGCATAATTCACTCAAAATGAGCATTAATGCTGTGTTTAGGGGTCTGCATTCCTCCTTCAGCCTTTATCTGGACTGCTGTTGGCTATTACAAGTCCCCTCCCCATCATGCGATCATCATCTGTCTGTACTTATGTAACTTTTGACATCATCATGCAAAAAAACACCTAAAAAACCTTTAAAATCTACAAGTTTTGTGTCATTTCTACCTTTAAAACCCACAATAAGTCATGCAGTAATCATGCATGCAGACATTAAAGGGTGCTGCATCCCTAATAAGAGACACAGGGTTATATTTTAATTCATTTCTGGATTAAAGCTGCAGACAAAGTGGATTAAGTCGGTCTGCATTGGTTAATCATATGCTGCAGGGCTGTGGTTTAAGGTGATTACACACTTTACAGAGTGCAGTGTGAATGCTGAGTCACTGCTCGGACTGCTCCTGCTTTATTCTCTGAATGAATTCATTCATTGATACTGGAGTGTAAAGCAGAGAGGTGGTGTAAAGCAGAGAGGTGGTGTCAGCATCTCTTATTCAAGGGTTTGTCTTGACTTGAAAGCACAATAAGAAAGAAGTGTCTGCATTAGGAGACCCTGAACCTAAAGTAGCATGTTACAAACCTCTTATTAAAGTCTTATTATCAAATCATCTTATTATAACAAATAAACTTCACTTCTAGAGCAAATTTCTTGCAAGAATTGTAGCTCAACTTGCTTTATAATAATGGAAATACATTTAAAAAGTGCTTCAGATGCAAAAAAAGTAACATAAAGATAAGAGATAAGATAAGAGAGTCCTTTACTCGTCCCACAACGGGGAAATTCAAGTGTCACAGTAACAAAGCAGACAGTTTAAAATATATAAAGCAAACAAGAGCCTATAAAATATCAATTATTAAAAAGTTATTAGCAATTTAAATTAAATTAAAGAGGTAAAAAATAAGCATAAAAGCCTGAATACAGACTCCTGATACTAATTCTATTATTATTTATACTACAGAATAATAAAGATGCAATTAAAGCGCCAAATTTAAGATGGAAAAAGCTGCAAAACTGAAAAGATTAGATTCTCATGAAGAAGAAAATGCATGCATTACATAAGATAGGAGTGTAGCAGTTAAGGCGTGCACCCTGCATGTGCTGTAGGGTGAACACACGCCTGCAGCCCTTCGCTGCATGTCACCTCCCGCTCTCTGCTCCCCACGCTTCCTCTCTCTCTTCAGGTGTTCCTTTAAGTAAGGGATACCTTAATCACACTTTGAATGAGTGGAAGAAAGTAAACATGAATCATTTCATTTAGCCAAATAAAAATGAAATATCTCATGCTCTGTGTCCTCTCCTCACACCTCCAGGCTTCATCATGTCTCAGAAGATCAAGGCCGGCTCCGTTGTGGAGATGAAGGGAGACGAAATGACCCAAGTCATCTGGGAGCTCATTAAGGACAAGCTCATCTTCCCCTACCTGGAGATGGACCTGCACAGGTGAGCCAGGAACAAACCCTGCATGCCCTGAAAAACCTCTTTTCTTACAAATCCTGTTCTTTTTGTGTTCATTTTAAAACCTGCTGTGCCAACTTGACTTCCCAGCAGGGATGACTCTGCGATTCTAATTAAACAGAATCAGGTGGGTGTTCCTGCCCTGCAGGGATATCTGGCTTTTCTCGTTTACCCTGAGAGATTAGGAGAAGGAGAAAAAGTATCTGATTATCAGCCAATAGGAAGGTGTTTGAGTCCAGTCTGAGTCTGCTAAGGGTCTCCACACATCGCAGTTATCTCACCCTCAGAGCTGCAGGCTCATCAAGTCTTGCATAATCTTACTCACGCCTGAGGAGTCCTCTAAAACTAGCAGCATGACAAATACAATACACTTCAGTGCTTTATGATGTAGCTTAGTTATCATATTAACTTTTAGGATGTTTTTATCTTGAGATCTACACTTCAGCTGTGTGAGTATAAAGATGAGTAGAAGTCAGATCTTGAGTATAGTTATTGTCTTGATATGTAGCAGCAGGTTTCTGAAGTTATCTTCCACTATTTATTTGTGCTTTTTGTTTGTTTGTTTTTTAGAAACACTAATTCATCTCAAAGTGTGACAGTAGAATAAAACTTTGTCCCTTTACTACTCTTTAAAAAAAAAACAATATTCATGAGTTTAACAACTTTTTTTTCTTGCACCCTTTAGTTGTTGGTTTCTAATTTCTCCCTGCTTTTTTAACCTTCATTCTAGCAATGCACACATAATATCAAACTTCCTCTTTAGTGGGGACTTAAAATACTTTGCAGTTGCAGCTTATCGTCACTGTCAGGCAGGAACCTTGTATCTCCAAAGCAACTACTTTCCTGCATGAAACTCAATGCAAGTTTATTTCTACAGCACCATTCATACAAAGAGAAATTCAAAGAGCTTTACAGAGTTAAAAACAAAAAACAAAACAGTAACAATCAACAAAAACGTGCAGAAAACACATCAAACATTTTATAAGCATTTAAATTTCATCATCTCATTCAGTTCAGACGATGTTCGCTTTGTGCTGCCAATTCAATTAATCCTCTCCCTCTCTATTTCTCTCTACTTATATCACTTTAAATACATCCTTCATAGTGATGGGTCTTATTATTTATTTAATTTTAGAGGGATTTTTCTAAATAATCAGCCCCCTTCACTGCTCTGAAGTCTGTAACTTGCAGAGTCTTACTGTCCCACCGGACACAGAATCACAGCTGATCAGATCAGATTCATCTCAGAACTTCCTCCCAAGGATTAAGACTCAGACATCTTGACCCCCCCGCAGGGTGCCCGTATGCCTAACAACATCCAATGTAAAATATGACATTAAGTTGAATAATATCTAATTTTTTAAAAATGACATTAAACAATTATAAGCTTTAAAACAAGAAAATATTTTAAAATATAAGATCAAGAAAGAAAGAAAGTGAAATTAGTTCAAATATTTCATTAAAACTAAAAGAAGTTCAAAGAAAATCCTTAAACTTTCTGAAAAATGTTAAAAATGTGTTGTTACAGAAATAGAAACTAAGGTTTAAAAATGAGTTTGCATCCTTCAGAGAGGAGAGTAACATTCAACCACAAGCTTTTTGAAATCCTTTTTAACAGTCAAATTTTAGAAAGCCTTCTGATTTGCATAAAAGTAGATTAAAATTATTAATTCATGCAAAAACAAATCAGATAATTAAACATGGAGATACAAGCTTTCAGGCCTACAGTGTTGTTTTGCAGGTTAAGATAACTGATCAAACTCTGCCTCCTTACTTCCCCTCTGTGTTCCTCCAGGTTTGCACACATCACATCATGTAGTGAATATTTATCATTTACAGGAAGCATCTGATTCCTCCCTGACCTCGCTCCTCGTCTTATCTCTGGCGTGGACTTTAGTCGGTGTTGCATCTTATTTACACGACCATTATGTAAAGTCCATGTCAATAATAATCCCTCCATTCACCGTGCATCATATCTCAATCATGATAACTGTGGACGAGTGTTTTCATCATAAAGGTTAATCATTCATCGTGCAGCACGCTGCGCACTTTTGATTCAGTCACTGAGAGATAAACTGGATCTCTGAGGAAGAAACAAACTTCATGTGATCTCTGAGAGAGGCCGGTCATCTGTGAACCTGTGAGAACATTAAAGTGAGAGTTTCTGTGAGGACAGATTTAATCTCCTCCAGCCAGGAATGCACCTTCATTCCAGTTAAACCTGAACCTGTTTGTTCTGATCTCTCCCTCCGTCCGTCCTCCTCCTCGCTGCGTCTCAGTTGTCGAGCGTTGTTGTGGCTTTCGGGGGAGAGGGGAGGGGAATGTGGGTGAAAGGTCACGTCTGCTGCTTTCAAACAATGCCAAACAGAGCACCAACAAACCAACAGGCTAATACTTCACAGGAATGATAAGCACATTAAACTGAGTCTAGATTTCAGTTGTAGTCCACGTCACTCTCTCTCTCTCAAACGCAGCGACCTCTTTTGTTGTCGTGGCACAGAGAGACTTTTTTTGTAATTGCACAATCACTCCCTTGTTCCCTCGGTCTTTGTGTTCTTCGTGACACGGCCTCCTTCTGCACATCTCTGTCCCAGTTCCAGGCGTCAAAAGCAGAAGAGTGAGAGAAGTGGGGCAGGAGGTTAATGGCTGCTCCTGATCTGAACTCTGTGTTTGACACCTAAACCGGCCAAGAAGTGAAGGAGCTGCTTCTCATTACTGTCCGTCCTGTGCTTTGACACGGAGGCGATGTTTCACGCTGCAGTGTTCACAGAGCAGCTTCCAGACGACCGAAACATCAGCGTATGTTCGCTTTTAGAGTTCTGCTGCAGGCCTCTGTGCAGTAATGATCACTGAGGCATGAGTAATGGCTGCTTGTCTTGTTTCTGGTGTCTCATTCCTCTGCTGTTAGGAGCATTAACGCTGCTGTTCCTCCCTGTTATAAGTCTGCACATGTGAATCTAACCCTGGATGAAGATTTGAGACTCACAATATCAATCAATCAATCAATCAATCAATCAATCAATCTTTATTTGTATCGTGCCAAATCACAACAAACGCTATCTCAAGATGCTTTTACAAACAGAGCAGGTCTAGACCACTCTATGTCAAATTATGAACAGAGACCCAACACCAAGACAGGATCAGACTCAGTCTGACCCCACCTTAATCCACCATGAGCATTGCACATCACAGTATTTAGCTAGTTACAGTGGAGAGGACAAACTTCCTTTAACAGGCAGAAACCTCCAGCAGGACCAGACTCATGTTAGACACACATCTGCTGAGGCCGAGTTGGGTCTTGAAAGAGGGATAGAGGGGAGTAAGAGAGAGAGGTGATAGTGATGAGACGAGTAGTAGAAGCTGTTGCAGCTGGAGTCCAGAACGTCCACAGCAGGAGGACGTCTACGGCAGCTCAGAGGAATCTACGAGACAAGGGAGCTTAGGGACTCCAGAAAGGTCTATGGTTAGTAACTTTAATGGGACAGGGAGAGTTAAAGGAAGTGATGAAGGGGTGAGATAGGATCCCAGTGTGTCAGTGCGCCAGTTCCCCTGACAGTCTAGGCCAGGGGTGTCCAAAGTACGGCCTGGGGGCCAATTGCGGCCCAAGGTCCATTTATTTATGGCCCCAAGCTTCCATCTTAAATTGTGTTATTAATAGCAAAGAAATTAATCACGGTTCTTTCTACAAACAAAACTAAAGTCAATCCAGAAGCGTCTCAAAAAGCTTCATATGGACTACTTGTCTAAAGCCAAAGCTCTGGGAATTTTGCAAGACGGCAATAAAGAAGAAACACAAGAACTCTTAAAGTTGACAGGTTTTCAAATTAATGTTTTTATCATGATGTGAAAATGTTCTTGATGAGCACTAAAACTTCAGAAGACTCAAAAGAGGACACAAGACAAGATCAAAATTATGAAATTGTGCAGAAAAGGGAAAATTTAGGTGCATAAAAAATGTTCAGAACTCACCAAAATAATTATTTTGTTCTTAAAATGTTGCCTGCTTGTCAGAAAGGTCTTAAGAACCACATAAAAAAGAAGTGTGATGAAATCTAGATCATGATCCTACCATAGGAAAATAATGAGACAATATTTTTCCCACATTGCCCGACCCGAATGAAAAACATTTTCCTCCAGAAGAAGATAACGTTTGCTCATGTGTACATGGCTTGTGGAGAACTGAGGACTACCTAGTTACTGATTTATTGAGACAAAATTTAAAATGATTGTTATTAAATAAATATTTCATATATAACTTTTGGGATTCCTAAGTCTCAGTAGGAGCCACTGGCCCTGAGGTATTCTGACAACATCATATGTGGCCCTCTTTGAAAAAAGTTTGGACACCCCTGGTCTAGGCCTATAGCAGCATGACAAAAGCTGCACACTGCACATTTTAAGGATGCTGTGTCTCTAAAATGATCCTTAACTCTCTCCTCTTCCACTCTCCCTCCTCAGCTACGACCTCGGCATGGAGAACCGAGACGCCACGGACGACAAGGTGACGGTGGACGCGGCGGAGGCGGTCAGGCGTTACAACGTGGGCGTTAAGTGCGCCACCATCACCCCCGACGAGAACCGAGTGGAGGAGTTCAAGCTCAAGCAGATGTGGCGTTCCCCCAACGGAACCATCCGTAACATCCTGGGAGGAACCGTGTTCAGAGAGGCCATCATCTGCAAGAACATCCCACGCCTGGTGACCGGCTGGATCAAACCCATCATCATCGGGAGGCACGCACACGGAGATCAGGTACAACGCTGTAGTCCTGGTAGCTCTTTTTGAAGAGTTCACAGATTGATTTTGCAAACTACTTCAACAAGGGGTCCTCAAAGTCCTCGTTCAGAAGGAGCTGAAGCTGCAGGAGTTTCACGCAGGGCTGCAAAAGGATATTTTATTGTTCAGTAAATATTGACTGACTCAAGCTCTGATGACAGAGGAGCTCACAGAGTTTCATTAGCACCTTCTTTCTTCTGTTGGAGGTTGCGTCACACTTCCTACAGGATCTTTCTTGTCTAACTGGAACATCTGGATCTAAAGTTTATAGAGAGACGAGCTGCTTTGTTCAGTCTGTTCGTCCTCGAGAGGGGAATGCCTCTTTGGATAATTTGATCACATTTAAAACCTCAAAATAATAACCTCTAAAAACTTGTAAAGCACCTTTAAAAACTGCTCAGCCTGCAGCCCCTCTGTTATAAAACTCTTTGAAATATGATCAACGTTTTATATCAGAGCTTTATTTGTATGCTGCATTAAATTATTCTCTTCTTACCTTTACTTTTAATATTAATCCTTCTTATTGAGCCTTATGATTTGTCTTTATCTAGATTTTCTGTTCTACATTAATGCAACTTAACAAGGTTGTTTTTTGCTCCTCCTGCACATTTAATGTCTCTAAAGTCAGTAGTTATTTATATCTGGGCTCTTGTTATTGAGCAGTGATGGAATGATTGTTCTTTTATATGAGCACTAAATAAAAAAACAAATACAATTATTCTTTTCTTCAAATAAAAATTAAATATAGATAACTTGCAGCACATTCTATTTATTATTTTTTTACACTTTGATATCAGAAACACATTTTTTTTATTCTGTACTTAATATTTTCAACAATTCTTATAATTTAAATAAACCCAAGTTTTTATTTTGTTTTATTCCACTTCTTTGACTGAAATAAAAACATAATAATTTACACCATGTCACTCCTGAATAATAAGTCCAAACTGCCTGTTTAATTTTAACTATTTAAAGGCCCTGTGAGGAGTTTTGAACTGGCTGAGAAACAGACTGAAAATGATACTGATGCCTCTTTATAACCTTCAATAGCAAACAAGTCCATCAGCAGCAACACTGACACCTTCTCTGTTGTAATTTTTAATGCCTGAAACCATCCTGGGGGGTAGGTGCCAGACCAGATGATGGACATCTTGCTTCAGAAACAGCCTTTATTCGACTGTTTTCATGGAAAAGAATCACATTGCCTGATAAAGTTGACAGTTGAACACAACAGGATGAGGCTTTTGTTGAAAACACTACTTTTGTATGTATAGGACAAGAGATAAGAGGTATCACTTTGTCCACAAGGGGGCCCCAGAATTGATACAAAACAAAAGTTCCTCACAGCACCTTTAAACCATGTGTAATATTTTTATATAACTTTACATTTTTAATTTTATTCATCTATTGTTTATTTTAAAGTATTATAATTATTATAAGTAGTAGTTTTATTATTTATCTATTTAATTTATTTTTATTTTCATCATATCATTAAATTTTTTTATTCTATTTATCTTTTTTAATTAAATAATATTGTAAAAAAAAATTCTGTATTTATATTCTATATTTTCTACACTTAGTACTGTGTCTGTGTTGCTGCAACAACTTCATTTCCCTACGTAGATCAATAAAGTATTATCTTATCTTAATTTAATTTTGCAGGAATTCAATCATGCATTTTTATTATTTCAGAAAAGCAAATTTTTACTGCAAGAAAAAAGGAACAACATGCCTCCCATGATGTTCCTGATATAGTGTCGAGCTCAGCAGCTTCAGTCTCAAAGTGAACACAGAGAAACTTCCTTTAACTCCTTTATTCTTTGACTTAATCATCACTCTGACTGAAGATTCATATCCAGAGAATCACTGGTTTGAAGCTTCCTCATGATGAGCTCAGGTTGCTCAGGTTATCATCAGCTGACCTTTGGACGCTAACGTACAGCCCGTACAGGGAACATGTTTCAGCGGCGTTCAGGAGTAAATCACTGTTAGCCCGCGGCGTTCTGCCAAAGTCAACAGATCCTTCCTCAGAGGAGATAATCCAGGTGAAATGTCACAGAGCTGAGAGTTACATAACTCCTCTGCATGTCAGAGGCGTGCAGAGCGTGTACTCGAGCTCAGGTGATGACAGGACTCATGCTCAGGTGTTCTAACTGAAGAGAAATCAAGCTGCAGTGATGCTTCATATTAACCTCAGTGTTTCCCCCCCTGCAGTACAAAGCCACAGACTTCGTGGTGCCCGGTCCTGGAAAAGTTGAGATGACCTACACGCCCACAAACGGAGAGCCGGTGAAATATCAGATCCACGAGTTCCAGGGTAAGAACACAGACGGCCACATGCATCATCTCACTGCTGGGTTTCATATCAGGAACATAAATACAGTCTGGTCTGATCATACGAACTGTTATTGAGTCCGGCTGATTCATGAGTCAGGCTCTAACGTGGATGAACCTCATGTCTGGTTACAGGAACAGGTGGTGTCGCCATGGGCATGTACAACACAGACAAGTCCATCAGGGACTTTGCACACAGCTCCTTCCAGATGGCTCTGTCTAAGTGCTGGGCTCTGTATCTCAGCACCAAGAACACCATCCTGAAGAAGTACGACGGGCGCTTCAAGGACATCTTCCAGGAGATCTACGAGAAGTACGAAGGTTTTAAAACTCTCAGCTTCTCCGTCTCTCTTTGTGTGACGTGAACCTTTACTTTAAGACGTGTTGTCCTTCTTTCTCGTGTGTGCAGGGAGTACCGCGCTCAGTTTGAGGCTAAAGGGATCTGGTACGAGCACCGTCTGATCGATGACATGGTGGCTCAGGCCATGAAGTCTGAGGGGGGCTTCATCTGGGCCTGCAAGAACTACGACGGGGACGTGCAGTCGGACTCTGTGGCACAAGGTGAGTGGTGTCACAGCAAACTCCTCTGACTCCTGTTCTAGTGGGAGATGTTTCAATGTGGCTGACGTGACTCTGTTTCAGGTTACGGCTCTCTGGGGATGATGACCAGCGTGTTGATTTGTCCGGATGGTCGCACGGTGGAGTCTGAGGCTGCTCACGGCACAGTGACCCGTCACTACAGACAGCACCAGCAGGGGAAAGAGACCTCCACCAACCCCATCGGTACAAAAAGCAGCATCTTAAACTTCCTGAACTTAAAAAAAAAGCTTCCTGAATGTGCTTTTAAACATTAGTTGCACCGTGCATGGATGTTTTTACAGACTCCAGTCTTAACGTGGGTTGTTTTTGTTTCCTGCAGCCTCCATCTTTGCGTGGACACGAGGTCTGCTCCACCGGGCGAAGCTGGACAACAACACAGAGCTGAGAGTGTTCGCTGAGGCTCTGGAGGCCGTTTGCGTCGAGACCATCGAGGCCGGGTTCATGACAAAGGATTTAGCGATCTGCATCAAAGGCATGCCAAAGTAAGTCCCACACTGTCTTACTCTCATGGTCAAATTCCACCAGATCCATGTCCCCGGTCTGTCTCTGATCCGTCACAGCACCGGATCTGATCGGTTTCTACTCTAGTCAATGTGTTAACTTCCACTGGATCCACTCCTTGCAGATGTCATTGTCACTCTTGATGTTAAAGGTGACATATCATGCAAAATGGACTTTTTAATGGTTCTCTCCCTGAAATCTGTGTCCCTGTCTACAAACCCCCTGAAAAGTAAAAGACTCCATTCTGCCCCTGTTCTGATTTCTCCACCTTTCTGTAAATGTGTGCTGAAACCAGCCGTTTCAGTTTTCAGTGTTTTTCATACGTCACAACGCCATCCGGTCTGTAACAGGAAGTCAGAGCTCGGAGCTTGTTCAGCCCATAGACTGTATAAAATACAACTCAACCCCTCCTCTGTTTTTCATTCCCTGCACACATGTGTGCTAACAAGGAGCTTAGGAGGGAGGCATGCTAGTTGTAGGCTGTCTTAATAAACACAAAGGTCGCTTTGACTCCCCACGTCTGCAGATTTGAAGATCTAGTGGATGATTTTTATTTTTCATGGAAAAGTGCTAGCGCTAGTTAGCATAGCCACATAGCTACATGTTGGTAGCTGTGTACCAAGACACACGTCGACATGCTGACAAATAAAACAACAAGAAACACTAAATCTGTGACCAATGGTTCAGAAAGGTCCTGCTGCAGGCGCCTCTCCGTCAGGATCAGATTCTGGATCAGATTCAGAGGGTTGAAGTAACGCGGGTCTGTGAGCAGCCGTGTATATTCAGCCGACATGTAAACATTAGATCAACGTGCTGGACAGCCGAGGCCACACCCACTTCCTGAGGGGGCTTGGTCAGAGAGAAAACAGCCTGTTCTGAGGAGGGCTGAAGAAGAGGGTTTTTCAGGCAGAACAAAATCTGATTTCAAAGTGTTTTTTTGAGCATAAACTTTAAAGACATGTTTTGGGGACCTCTTAGACCAATATATGATGATGAAAAAAGCGTGATATGTCACCTTTAAGTTTCTGCAACAGTGTGCCATGAATGTTCCAGGCTGCAGCGATCACACACCCTGACTGTTTACGACGAGCATGCAGAATAAAAGTCAGGATGGAACTGTGACTAGGGATGCACCGATCCTACTTTTTAGGTCCTGATACCTGGGCTTTGGTATCTGCCGATCTGATCCTGGTATTGATTTAACAACCTCTATTCCTTAATGTGAGGATAGAATCATGTTTTGGCAACTTCAGGCTTTTCTGACTTGATGGTGAACTGTACCTGGGTTCCAAGTGCTAAACCAGAGGCTGGAATCCCTTAATTTCAAGGATCCAGAACAATTAAATCCAATAACCTGTCCGTGTTTTCACACTTTGAATCCATTAATAGAAGGTTTCTTCCTTCTTTGCAGTCGGCTAAACTTCTTCCTTTGGGCTTCCATTATATTTTTCAGTGTGACTTCCATCCGTGGAAACATTACCGCTGCACATGTTGCAGGTTTCCAGCGGAGTTGTTAGTAAAAGAAGCATGCAGCTAAACTGCAGAGTCTCTGTAGTTATCCTCCATCATGCTCCACCGGGCAAACATGCACAGACCGGCAGGCGCTAATGATGTAGGAGACGCACATGGCTGTTGTAAACACAGAAAAGCATAGAGCTGAGATGAATAGATCTGCCATATGGATCGGCACTATATATCGGCCCTTTGTCACCGATATCCGATCTAGCTTTTTGTGTCCGATCTAGCTGATATCTGATACCAGGATCGGATCGGTGCATCCCTAACTGTGACCATCTGAGTTAAACATGAAGCAGTCAGAGAAGTTTGAGGAGTCTCTGCGTGTCTGAAAGAGTCTGTGAAGTGTCTCTAACCCCTCTCCTTCTTCTGTTCTCAGTGTGACTCGTGCAGACTACTTGAACACCTTTGAGTTCCTGGACAAACTGGCCGAGAACCTGAAGATGAAGATGGCCAACCAGCCCAAACTGTGAACTCTCAGTTAAAAAACACACACATTTAAACACACACACACATACACACACACACACGCACACACACAGATACTAGAACCAACACTGGAGGATGAAGGACTGAGCCCGACCCTCCAGGAGACTGAAGCTGAGTCATTCCCTGCCTGAGGGGTCTGATCATGATGGGTGCCTTTTCCACAGAGAGTTCAAACAGCGGCCATCTTTCCTGTTAACGCATCGCCACTGCACCTGATGGTGATCCAGTTTACCCTGATTGCACTCGGTCCCCTGCAGTGAGCGCTTGTTTATGTCAGTATTTGTTAAGCTCGGCGGGGGGCCAGAATCTGTCTGAGGAATCCTCGCTGCCTTATTCGTTCTACATCACAGTCATCGTCTTCTTCTTCTTCGTCTTGTGAACTTCTAACGATCTCTCAGGCGGCGCCACAGATCGCAGCCTGAGACTCACTCATGTAATGTAACGGTTTTGTAGCACACGGCACAGAAATCATCGTTTGTAGCATCAAATCAAGAGTCCTGATTGGACTCTTTTTAAACACTGCTTTTAGATTTGATATCCATGTTTTTAACCGTCACAGTCATGAAGAGGTGTATTTATTTGTCCTCCCTTTGTGTGTGTGTTAACATCAGTCCGTCAGTCATTCCCATCCTGCCAAAAAGTCTTCATGTTGTTCGTCTTTTGGTTTATAATCGATATCATGCATGTTAATTCCTAATGTGCTGACTCATAATAAATGAGTTTTTGAAGAAAGATGTGTGAGTCTGTTCATGATGCATTCAGTGCACACACACCCAGATCTTTAAGCTCTACTGATACGTGACATAGCCTCCCACAAAGTCCTGTCAGACCCCAGTGGGAATGTCGACAGGGACCATGACATCTTGGGGGTCCCGTCTGCAGAAGAGTCTGCAGAGTGATTTAAGACAGACGACAGAGGCAGGGCCAAGGAAGGAATCTGGTTTGGGCTGGATTTGATGCTGCACGCTCTACCTGCTCCTGCTCCCCCAGTTTCACAAGGAAGAGAGGAAATAAAGAGAAGAGTCTGCAGAGTGATGTAAGAAAGACAAGGGGGGAAGATAGAGCCAGGGTGGGAAGCTGGTTTGAGCTCATCTCTGTAGGGTTAGGCTGCACGCTCTACCTGCTCCTGCTCCTGCTCCTGCTCCTGCTCCTGCTCCTGCTCCTGCTCCTGCTCCTGCTCCTGCTCCTGCTCCTGCTCCTGCTCCTGCTCCTGCTCCTGCTCCTGCTCCTGCTCCTACATTTTCACGAGGAAGAGAGGAAACAAAGAGAAGTCTGTAGAGCGATGTATTGACGACGGGGAAGACAGCCAGGGTGGGACTCTGGTTTGGGTTAGATCTCATCTCTGCAGGATAAGGATGCATGCTCTTCCTCCCCCTGCTCCCAAATTTTCATGAATAAGAGCAAAATAAAAAATGGTGTCGGCTGTTTCAGGCCCTGAACTATCTCCTCTGTCAATCAATCAGTGGTTTTGTTGATGTCATTTTTAAAAAGTTGTGCAACATGTTTGACCTCAAGGTGACGTATCAGTGCATACCAGAACCAAAGTATATTAAATATGCTGTAACATAAATCCTTTATATTTAAGAGGGAGGGGGAGGAAAAAGCGAATTCTTGCAAGTTGCAGTTTTTACATCAGCCACGAACGATTCTTAATAAACAATAAGAACACTCAACTCAACTTTATTTATAAAGCACCTTTCATACATATAAACATGCAGCCCAAAGTGCTTCACAGAATAACAGAGACAGAAAACAACAGCAGAGGTGACATTATAAATAAAAAATCAATACAGTAAAATTAATATAAATAAGTAAGAGTGGAGAGAAAAGTTAAAAATAAGGTAGCATTAACAATAATAATTAATACGACTGATATAGTGCTTTTCTCTGTACTCAATGGTGCTTTACGTGAAGTGTGAAAAATAAGAATCAAATAAATGAATAAATAAAAGAATAAAAAAACATAAATGCATAGAAATGAAAGAATGCTTGTGAAATGTGTCAATAAATTACAGAAAATGTTATATATTAAATTTATAAGTGCATAAAAATAAAGAAAAATGCAAGTGAAATTGTAAAAAGCACAGAGAGGCAGAGACCAATAAATCCATGTATAGGTATATATACAGTGGTGGACACCCTTAAAATTTTACACACTCAAATATTGTCATGAAATATTTGTGAAAAAATCTTTTTTGTGTTTCAAGCATTAGACAGACATAAACAAATACAAATTATGTATCTTTTTTATGTATTATTTACAAGAAAAACTAACAAAACTAAATTCTTTACAGTTTCATTATGTCAGTTCTCAACATTGTCGGTATCAAATACAACAAACAACAGAGAGAGTTCAAAACTGAACACATAATAAATACACCTGGCTGTGATTGGACTAAAAGAAATTGCACTTGAAGACCTAATATGCAATATTTCACAAATGCATGGGGTATCTGAAAACTGTTTTCCACCACTGTATGTAGATGTAAACATAAAGGAATAATAAAACAGAAAAAAAAATGCAAATGTCAGAAATAATTCACTTATTATAAAAGAAACAATAAGTATGAAGTATGCTTAGAAATACAGAATTGAAAATATAAGATAAGGGATGTTTTTTTATGCAGAGGTAATCTATCTAATGTTGAAAAAGACAGAATGGCCCTTTAATAAAAGCGCACTGTGCCTCTTCCTCCAGCAGATGGCGCTGTTACATTCATGCCCTCCTCCTCAGCAGTGTGTGGTTCAGTCACAGTCACACAGGGAAAGTGAGAGGAGCTGACTCGTGTGTTCATATGTGTTAAAGAAACCCACAGAGAGCAGAAACAGAGGATCAGAACAGATCAGTATTAATCTTTAGACTTAGTGATGGATCCTTATAACAACCAGGGAGGGACCAGGAGGAACAACAACAACCCCCTCCAGGACGGATCGTCAGGTGGACCTGGGACTAATGAAGAAGGGACACCTGAGAATCCCAACAGGAATGTTCCTGATGGTGGACAACCGACAGGCAGAGAGCCTCAGTAGTGAGTCCTGTTTGAGTTATTTAAAGTATAAAATGAAGTTTAACACAGATTATTTAAACTCAGTGTTATTCTGTGTTTATATAAAGAAGACTAAATTAAACCCCAAATACAGGCCGGGTGTGTTCTGACCTCCTTAATGAATATAAACTTGTTGTATAACTTGTTTAATAACATAGTTATAATGTGGACTTTCGGTTTCGTTTCTCGACATTAGAAAGTAATGGTGCCTTCACTGTCTCCCGGAAATCCCAGCTACTGATGTAACGAAAGACTAAACAGAGCAGGTTTAGACCGTACTCTATGTTCTATTATTAACAAAGACCCAACATCAAGACCAGGATCAGATCCAGTCCCCTCTTCCAGACAGGACTCAGTCTGATCTCATCTTAATCCACCATGAGCAGAGCACTTTGCAGCATTTAGCAAGTTACAGTGGCAAGGACAAACTTCCTTTAACAGGCAGAAACCTCCAGCAGGACCAGACTCATGTTAGACACACATCTGCTGAGACCGTGTTGGAGAGAGGGATAGAGGGAGGTGAAGAGAGAGAGAGAGATGATAGTGGGGAGACGGATAGTAGTAGTTGTAGCAGCTGGAGTCTGGACCACGTCCACAGCAGCAGAGATCCAGAGGAACCTACGAGACAAGGGAGCTCAGGGACTCCAGAAAGGTCTAAGAAAAGAGAGAAGAGAGGGAGACCAGAAGAAAGAAAAAGAGGGAGAATAAATGGTGAAGGAATGACAGAAGGAAGGAAGGAAGGAAAGAAAGAAAGAAGGAATGAAAGGAAAAGGGAAAGAAAGAAAGAAAGAAAGAAAGAAAGAAAGAAAGAAAGAAAGAAAGAAAGGAGAAAGGAAGGAATGAGACGGAAAGTAAGTAAGAAGGACTAAAAAAAGAGAAAGAAGGAAAGAAAGGATGAATAAGACCCAAAAAAAGGAATCTACAGCAGAGATCTAGAGGAACCTACGAGACAAGGGAGCTCAGGGACTCCAGAAAGGTCTAAGAAAAGAGAGAAGAGAGGGAGACCAGAAGAAAGAAAAAGAGGAGAAGAAATGGAATGACAGAAGGAAAGGACGGGATAAGAAAAGGAGACATAAAGGATGAGGAAACATGGAAAGAACAAAGAGAGAAGTGAAGAAAGAAAGGAGGAAACGAAAAAGGCTTGAAAGAAAGAAAGAAGGAAGGAATTAATGGAAAAAGGAATAAAAGAGAGAAAGAAAGAAGGAATGAAAGAAAGTAAGAAGTTATAAAAAAGAAAAAAGAGGAGGAAGTGAAGAAAGCAAGAAAGAAAAATAAGAAGGACGGAATGAAAAAAAAGAGGAGAATAAATGGGGAAGGAAAGGAGATATAAAGGATGAAGAAACACGGAGAGACAGAAAGGAAAAAGGAAGACAAAGGAAGAGAGAGAAGTGAAGAAAGAAAGAAAGAAAGAAAGAAAGAAAGAAAGAAAGAAGAAAGGAATGAAATGAAAATGGAATACAAGAAAAAGAAAGAAGGAATGAATGAAAGGAAAAAGAAAATAAAGAAAGAAGGAATGAATGAAAGGGGAAAAAAAGGAATCTCCAGCAGAGATCCAGAGGAACCTACGAGACAAGGGAGCTCAGGGACTCCAGAAAGGTCTATGGTTAGTAACTTTAATGGGACAGGAAGAGTTAAAGTGAGAGACAGGCAGAGAGAGGAGAGAGAGGGAAAGACAGGATCCCAGTGTGTCAGTCTAAGCCTATAGCAGCATAACTAAGACCTGGTCCAAGCCTGATCCAGCTCTAACTATAAGCTTTATCAAAAAGGAAAGTTTGAAGCCTACTCTTAAAAGTAGAGAGGGTGTCAGCCTCCCTGAAACTGAAACTGAATCCGTTCTCTGTTTCTGTTTCAGCTCAGGTGGATTCACCGTCATCCCACCCAACCAGGCCCGGCGAACCCAGATAACATCGAGTACGTTTAAACTCTCCCGTCTCCATAACTCCACCTCTGAACATCCTTAAACGTGTCGTATGTGATGATGATTTATTTCCTGCAGTGGCTCAAAGAGAAGAGCAGGAACTTCAGAGATGGAGAGAGGCCAACAGACCGGCCCCCTTGCAACTGAATCCAGAGAGGCTAGGTAAACCGTAGCATGTAGAACAGTCTGTATTTAACTTTCTATCATGTTTACTCAACATGCTTCTGATTCATCAAGGTGGCGGAGGAACGTTGGCTGCAGCCAGAGACAAGCAGCTTGCAGAGTTACGCCGCTCCAAACTGCAGAAGAAGGTAGATTCATCTCACATCTCATACAGAAACCACTCAGAGAGTTCATCCATCCAACTCATGCACAACTTTTAATGTATTCATGTATCACTATTGTGGTGGTTTCAAGCTGAAAAAGGAGGACTTGGACCGGAAGAAGAGACAAGAAGAGGAGGATGAGTTACAGAAGATGAAGGCTGTACAGAGGGAGAAGGTGAGAACACACTCTGACATTCTAACTATGTTGATTCTGTAAATGAAACAGGAATCATAAAGTTATTGAATTTATATCATAATGAACAAGATTAGACAAATCCTCTCTACCTTATTATGTTTAATCTGTTTGTGTGAGTCAGGAGAGAGGTGCTGCACTCAGAAAGAGAAGGGAGCTGGGTTTGTTTAGGGGAAGACTTCCATCATGTTCTCATGATACGACACCTGTGGTCTGTGCTCAGTAGAAAATGTCATGAATGCATCTTTAATAATGGGTATTCATATGTTACGGTTGTATTTTGGTGCAAACAAAAGAAAATGCATCAAAGAAAAGGTGCAGAAATTAAAATCAGCCTCCAGTTTTAACTGCTGAGTTTTAAACATGTGTATATATGCTCAGTTTTGCAGATTGCACAGGTTTGCACAGGTTTTGAGGAACTTCTCCACAAACTGCACTGCAGAGCAAATAGCATCACTGTACACCATCAATCTTTATTTATACAACACCAAATCCCAAACAAGAGCAGGTCTAGCCCGTACTCTATTGCCCCTTTTCCACCGAGGCAGTTTCAGGACCGGTTCAGAGCCAGCGCTCAAATGAGAACCGGTTTTTCGTGTTTCGACTGCAAGTGAACCGGCTCCTGGTCGAGAAAACCGGTTCCAGAGCGGCTCCAGCTCTTTGCTGGTCTAGAACCACTCCTGCAGCTTGCAGGCCCTGCCCCCCAATGGCCCCAGTACTACCCCCCGAGCAGGGGCTTTTTAGGGGGGGGGGATTATCCACCGGTCAAAACACACGCAGTTCCGGGGTAAAGTTCCTCCGGTCAAAAAACACCTTTAGAGGGAGATGAAGAGAGAGAGAGAGAGAGAGAGAGAGAGAGAGAGAGAGAGAGAGAGAGAGAGAGAGAGAGATGATGGTGGAGAGACGGATAGTAGTAGTTGTAGCAGCTGGAGTCTGGCACGTCCACAGCAGCAGAGATCCAGAGGAACCTACGAGACAAGGGAGCTCAGGGACTCCAGAAAGGTCTAAGAAAAGAGAGAAGAGAGGGAGACCAGAAGAAAGAAAAAGAGGGGAATAAATGGTGAAGGAAAGGACGGGATGAGAAAAGGAGACAGAAAGGATGAAGAAACAAAGAACAAAGAGAGAAAGAAAGGAAAAAAGAAGGAAGGAAGGAAGGAAGGAAGGAAGGAACGAGGGAGGGAGGGAGGAAGGGAGGGAGGGAGGGAGGGAGGGAGGGAGGAAGGAAGGAAGGAAGGAAGAAAGAAAGGAACACAGTAGGAAGGAAGGAAAGAAGGTAGGAAGGAAGTAGAGAAAGAAAGAAAGAAAGATAGAAAGAAAGAAACAAGGAATGAAAGGAAAAAGGAAGGAATGAGACGGAAAGTAAGTAAGAAGGACTAAAAAAAGAAAGAGAGAAAGAAAGAAAGAATGAATAACAGACCCCAAAAAAGGAATCTACAGCAGAGATCCAGAGGAACCTACGAGACAAGGGAGCTCAGGGACTCCAGAAAGGTCTATGGTTAGTAACTTTAATGGGACAGGAAGAGTTAAAGTGAGAGACAGGCAGAGAGAGGAGAGAGAGGGAAAGACAGGATCCCAGTGTGTCAGTCTAAGCCTATAGCAGCATAGCTAAGAGCTGGTCCAAGCCTGATCCAGCTCTAACTATAAGCATGAATTTAACTGCATCATTGTGCATTCATTTGGTGTAAGATCTGCCTCTTCTATGTGAATATGCGTCACTGCAAGGACATGAAGTTCACAAACTCCAGTGCTGACAGCCGGTGCTGGTGGTCTTTTACCTGAGGTATCTTTAAAGGGATGTCACGTTCAAACTTTCCAAAGGTCAAACTGAAGACTCAGCAAGATGGGCAGTGAAATGCAGCGACTGTGCATGTGTGTTTCTGTTGCACGGCCTTGTGAAAGACACAAATGTTAAACTCTGAGGCGTACAGATACAAAAAGAAGTGTTTCCTTTCTCCTGTGGAACACTTCCTGCTGGTGTTTCCTCTTTCCTCTCCTTGTTCACTACGTCGCCTCGCCTCTAGATGTCAGCAGAGACAAGCGTTAGCGGAGCTGCAGCAGCTTTGTCCGAGTCCTCCCTCACACACAGACCACCATGAGAACCACCTGATTCATGTTCTGGTAGTTTCCATCAGCTGCAGACAGACAGATCCTCACTCCGCTCTCAGACATGCTCTCCTCCTCCTCCTCCTCCTCGCCCGTCTGATGCTCTAATAGCGGTTCACGGTCTGCTGCAGTTATGTGGAGGGGTGAATCACTTTTGGAGACCGAAGCGGTCTTCCACAGACCTTTTCCTGTTGCACCCTGACCTCTGTGAAGCCAAAGGAATGCTCTGGTAATCCAGGAAACACACAGATGCATGTGAAACAGCCTATAGATGTGATCTAAGGAGAAGCTGGCAGTAGCACAGCTCCTGAGTCTGACCTGACCCACTTTGGATGGGGATGGCGGGGCCGCCGAAGGCCGGGTGGAGAATTATTAAGTGTTCAAACCGCAGAAACAGAGTAACCTTCAGCTCCTGCTCCACGTCACTATATTTATCTCTCAGATGTTTCCAGTTTTACAGTACAAACACGCCGTGACAGACCGCACGGTGACCTGCACATGACACTGCAGAGAGAACACGGTCTAAAAATGAAAGGAGACCAAACGGTGAACTTCAGCCAGCGAGGAGGATGAATTAAAGCTGGCAGAGAGAGATTTCCATCTTTATAAATCAGGGTTTTATTCAGTGAGCAATAAATGTGTCATCAGAACATCAGAAACACTCCATACAATAAGAGAGGATGACTCCTAAAGATGCTGCAACATACAGAGAGTCTGCTGCTGCAGATTCATGTACATGTTTTATTCTTTAGAGCAGAACCTTTACAGAACTCTTTCACACTCCTTAAAGGGACTTTCTGATAAATGTTAGGGGTGCAACACTTAACAGATTAAAGTCGATCAATCAGCAGAAAAGAAATGAATCAGCAGCTGTTTGAGTCATCTATTAATATCTGTATTATGGGACAGTAAGTGTGGAGACACTCAGCTTTAGAGTGTTGATTGAACAAAAGAAGCATCTGTGAAACTTTGAGGAGCAGTTTGCAAAATATTTTAAAGAAAGATCGAAGAAAAACAATCAGCAGATCAGTAATACCTTTCCTGATATTAACTAAGTGATTAATTTAATATTTAATACATTCAAACACATTTAAAATAAAGTATTGAAAATATATATATGTTTTATTATTTAGGAATATTTTCTTACATATTTATTACCCACAAATATTTCATTAAAAAAAGGAAAAAGAAAAGTCCATAGTCTTAAAGTATAAATAAATAAATAAATACAAATAAAAATAAATAAATAATAATAATAATAATAATAACAAATGAATAGATAGATATGTGCAAAATAAATAAATACAAGTTGAATTAATAAATCAAAATATTTATAAATAATAGAACACTTACATAAATGCATACAATAAATGTTAAAGAATGAATTAAATTGAATTAAGAATGAGTAAATACATACATACCAAATAAATAAATAGGTTAAAGGCTCTGTGAGGAGTTTTGAACTGGCTGAGAAACAGACTGAAAATGATACTGATGCCTCTTTATGACCTTCAATAGCAAACGAGACCATCAGCAGCAACACTGACACCTTCTCTGTTGTCATTTTTAATGCCTGAAACCGCCCTGGGGGGGTAGGTGTCAGACCAGATGATGGACATCTCGCTTCAGAAACAGCCTTTATTTGACTGTTTTCATGGAAAGTAATCACATTGCCTGATAAAGTTGACTGTTGAACACAACAGTTGAAAACACTACTTTTGCATGTTTAGGACAAGAGATAAGAGGTATCACTTTGTCCACAAGGGGGCGCCAGAATCGATACAAAACTAAAGTTCCTCACAGCAGCTTTAAATAAATAAATAAAAATAATTTAATCAATCATAATTAGAATAATAATAGAAATACATACAGTAAACTTTAGATAAAAATAAATCAAATGATAATAATGTGTTAATTATTACAAATAAGTCAGAATTGTGGCATTTATTGACAGGACAGCTGAAAACAGGAAATGTGTGGGAGTAGAGATTAGAGGAAGACATGCAGCAAAGAGTCAGACCAGAGTCTGCTGCAGTGAGGACTAAAGCCTCCATGCAGAAGTATATTCATTCTAAAACATGAACTTCAGACTAAAGACACCATGAAGTACAGGTTTATGTTTTCTGTGCATGATGAACACATTCAACTTTCAGTTCAGCGTGCACTTATGAATATTTTGTGGTTATATTCCTTTCATCTGGTTGAGTCTGGTGTTTTGTGTCCTTGTAAAACACTCTTCAGCTTCTTCTTCTGCAGGTTGTTTATATAAAATGATCATTATATCCATGCTAACTGCTGTATATACAGTGTCTGTGTGTAACTGGGACCTAAAGTCCATAAAAGGACTCCCAGGACTGTAATTACGCCCTGATGCATGTTGGTGAAGGCATGCTGCTGGAGCGTCTGTGTGTCCTGTTTCCAGGCCGTGGCCACGCTCCGTGATGCGTGTCGGTAAAAACATGCTGCTGCGGTGTCCGTGTGTCCCGCCGTGTGACGCTGGTTCTGTGATCTGTTGCAGGCGGAGAAGCTGGCGGAGAAGGAGCGACAGGAGGAGCAGAGGAGAAGGGATCTGCACAGGCAGGATCACCTCAGGTCAGACCGGGATCAGGTTCACTCGGGTCTCATCACTGTCTCTGTGTGGTGTTGTGTTGTTTTCTGTGCTGTGTTCCTTCTTGCTCAGTCGCACATGTAGCATCAGATGACACGACCTCCTCTGCTGACCTATAATCATCACTAACTGCAGAGAGAGCAGCGACGTCTTATCAGTCGTAAATGAATGCAGACAGACGGCATGAGGTCGACCTCTCATTGACCTTTCCAGACATCCAGGAGTTCAAACGTCTCTTTATGTAGTTTAAAAAATAATTACCTGAATGATTAGACAACACAGAGGGTGAAAAGTGAAGTTAAAATAGAGCCTGGGTTCAAAATAAAGCCAGGACTTTACTGCTTTAAACCTGCGTTACTTATAGTGGCCAGCAGGGGGCGACATCACTAGTTGCAGGAAGAAGTCTGAATATTTAGAGGTGTAGAAACAAGTTGAAATCAACATTTTCTCATGAGCTTATGGTCCCAATCTGCAGCATGATGTTTAATTTGTACATTTTGGTCCCATTAGAGTAAAAAAGATGATAAAGGAGGATATGATTTAAGATTTGGCAACCTGTCCTAAAAGTTACAAACCACAGGGGCGACTAGAGTGGAGACTAAACAATCTACTGTCATCCTCACGTCCAAATATGGTCGTTTCTTCCTTACATCAATCAATCAATCAAGCTTTATTCATGTAGCACCTTTCATAGACATCTAATGCAATTTTAAGTGCTTTACAGTGATAAGTGATAAGCAACAAGAAAAAAGCAGAAATAAAATATACATATTAAAAAAGAAGAATGTCTTTTGAAGTAAAGACTAATGTGCACCAACAATAATAAAATATATGTTATCAAAAATAACAACTAAGAATTTAAATAGTTAAATTAAATACATAAAAAAGGTGAGGATACAAATTGAAGATAAATAAAGGCATTAAAAATATCACAAAAAAATAGTAGATAAATGATGAAAATAAAACAAGATTAAAATCAATATAAAACATTAAAGTAATAAAAGTATGAAACCCTACATAAAGCCAGATACATGTTTTAGTTTTTAGTTTGATGCTGATGTCTTTGGTAAAGCTAGATGATGTAATAATGGACCTGTATGTGCTTCCTCATGTTTGGTTGCATACACTTCTCTCTCTGCAGCTGTGTCTGTATAGAGATGCCTCACATGTACAAACACACCTGCTCTGCAGAACATGAGGTTCATCGTTCAGCCTCATTTCATCTTAATCCAAATTCATGATTCATGATGAGAGATATGGAGCATTCAGTGATGAGATGAAGTTTAGAGATCTGTGTGAAGACTAAGACCAACCATAGTCTGAAAGGAAAGATAAATAGATGAAAATTAAAACAAAAGTAAAATGAATAAATATAAATTCAAATTATATGAATATAAAGTTAGATAAATAAATCTAAATAATATTTATAATAACAATAAAAATACATACAATACACTTTAAAGAAAAGTAAATAAATGAAAATTGAAAATGAACAAATACATAAAAATAAAAAAGTTAATTAATTAATTAAAATAATTGTATTAATATTAGTTATAATAGCATCACAAAATAATACAATAAACTTTAAAAAAAAAAGAAAAATAAAAATAAAAATAAAAAAGTTAAATTAATAAATAAAAATAATTGTATTAATATTAGTTATTATAGCATCACAAAATAATACAATAAACTTTAAAGAAAAGTAGATAAAAAAAAATTAAAAAAAATTCAATTAATAAAAAATTTAAAGTCATAATAATAAAAACAATAATTAGAACAATAAATACATTCAATAAACTTTAAAGAAAATAATTTAAAAAATGAATAAATACATAAATACAAAATAAGAAAAAATAAAGTTCAATTAATAAATCAAAATATATTTTTAAAGGATAATTAGAATAATGTTAGAAATACATACAGTTCACTTTCTTGAAAAAATAATAATTATTATTATAATTGATTGTATATCATTGTGTATAAAAATACTCCTGGACTGTTGTTATGATTAATGAATCAACTCTGACATATGAAATTAATAGAGCTCTCCTTCAAAGTGCTGGTCTCTCTTAATATGTAGAAACAGCAGTGATTTAAAGTGTCTGCTGTCTGCAGTATGGTTTCATGCCGTATTATTCAGACCGCTTTAAATCAATTACCCAGACAGCCAAGATGTTATTGGAATATTATCCCTAGTCTGCGCTGAGGGGAAACAGCTCGTCGAGTAGCATCTCTGGCTCCCTGACAAGAGCAACAAGAAGAGGAGACAGCAGACCAACGTGTGAACCTGCAGGAACAATGAGGATATTTAGAGATGAGGCAGAGATGGAGCACAGAGAGGCGTCACAGGCGGACAAACAAACTCCGTCAACCTTGTGCTGTCAGGATCCCAGGCATGTGGAGTGTCTGTGGAGTAAATGAATACTCTCCTCATACCTTATCATTACTTCAGTGTTTGTCTTTATGCAATGTGAGGATGTTGAGTGTGTTTTTCCTGCAGGGGGACCGAGAAGTTTCTGCAGAGGTTTGAGAGGACAGCCCCGGGTCCTTTGGCATCCAACAGTGCCACACACACGTCATCCAGGGTAAGCCAGCGACCACATAATGTGTGTGTGTGTGCGCTTGTATGTGCGTTCACGTTTTGTTTGTATACACGGCTCTCTGTGCATCAGCTCCATGAAGCCCGGGGTTCAGAGCTGAGCCCAAAATCTGTGGCTGAAGCTCTGCAGTGCTTTCGGTGACAGATCTGCCTTTGTGAGCTGGTATCTGGGTAAATACCCTCATAGGGGGGTAATCCAGATCCTCAATCCACACGGTTAATCTGGGACACCCTTTAATACCAGATGATGAAGCACCCTGACATTCAGAGTCAGGGCACGGCTCACAGTGGAGGAGCAGACCCTGTAGTTTTCCTCTCCACGTCTGTCTGCGTCTGCTTCTTTCACTCTCTTTTGTTTTCTCTGCTTCCTTTTTTCTCCTCTCCTCCTCTCCTCCCTCCTTGTTGTTGGTTTTCATGGGAGGGATTGAGCGGCAAGCGGAGTTCAAGGGACTTCCCAGAGTTCACATGGAGCAGAGACGGAGACACAACATGACATGGCTGTGAGGAGTCTGCAGGGAGACGGAGCGGAGTAGGCATGACCCTGCGTTAGTAAAAGTACCTGGACCAAACCCAAATCTGCGATCCAAGCAGTCTCGTGCCTCTAATACTTGGAAACCAGAATCCACCGTGGCTTTCTTGCTATGGAACTCAGGGTCTAATGTAAATATAGAGAACGTTTTAGAAGTTGGGTTTGATCCAGATTATGGGAGTAAACTGAGTGTTGGTATTCCTAAAAGTAATAACCCAAGAAATGTGAAGTGTTGAATGGCAGCAAGATCAGATATAACAATGGAGCAGTGAATTCAGCCTCCCTCTCTTCCTGCAGCTCCTTCTCTTCATCTTCTAGTCTTAGAACTCTGAAACTCTTGAAGCCTCTGCCACATTAAGACAATTACAAAGTCAGCCTACTATCACCTTCAGAATATATCAAGGATTAAAGGACTCATGTCTCAGCAGGATGCAGAAAAACTCCTCCATGCATTTATCTTTAGCAGACTAGACTACTGTAACGGGGTCTTTACAGGACTCCCTAAAAAGTCCATCAGACGACTGCAGCTCATACAGAATGCTGCTGCTCGAGTCCTAACAAGGACCAACAAAGTAGACCACATCACTCCAGTTCTTAGATCTCTACACTGGCTTCCTGTCTGTCAGAGAATAGACTTTAAAATCCTGCTGATGGTTTATAAAGACCTGAATGGTTTAGGCCCAAAATACATTGCTGATCTGCTACTACTTTATGAACCATCTGGACCTCTGAGGTCATCAGGTACTGGTCTGCTTTCAGTCCCTAGAGTCAGAAGGAAACATGGTGAAGCAGCGTTTAGTCATTATGCTCCACATATCTGGAACACACTCCCTGAAAGCTGCAGGTCTGCTCCAACTCTCACCTCTTTTAAATCAAAGACTAAGACTTTTTCATTTGCCACTGCCTTCCTATCTTAGATTATTTTAACCCACTTTAAATTAAAATTTTAATGTAATTTTTAATATATTTCTAATTTTCCTTTTCTTTTCTGTTTTATTATATTTGTCATTTTAATTGTGTTCTTTTATGCTTGTCTGAATGTCTCCAATGCTTTTAATGTTTTAATGTAAAGCACATTGAGTTGCCCTCGTGTATGAAATGCACTATACAAATAAAGCTGCCTTGCCTTGCCTTTGTTTCTGTCGCCACCTACTGGGGAAACAAAGCTTCTACAAGGCGATTTTAATCAGCTCCTGTAGTGATGTAACGATAGGCATGCATGCTGACCACTCCCACACGAGGGATTCAGCTCCCTGGTGCTGGTTTTGCTTCGGTCTTGCAGAGTCAAGAAAGTATGACAAACACTCAACATGTACTGTACCACTCAGAGACATGCTGCTGTAACACTTCAACATGTTACCTCTTCTTGTTTGGGGTCAGAATCTAGATCATCTCGCCCAGTTTTTTTAAAGTTGTGTTTTTGGCCATTTCTGCCTTTAATTGATAGGACAGCTGGAGAGAGACAGGAAGTGTGGGGAGAAAAGAGTGGGGGGAGACATGCAGGAAACATTTCTGCCTGAAAATGTGGGAGCAGAGAGCGGGGGAGGCTGGGAGTTAAACCTGTGACTGCTGCAATGAGGATTGAGCATTCCCGCCCAATCAGATCAATCAGAGGCTGCAGATCTTTCACAGAAGGTGAATTTTTAATGTTTTCGGCCATTTCTGCCTTTATTTGATAGGACAGCTGGAGAGAGACAGGAAGTGTGGGGAGAAGAGAGTGGGGGAAGACATGCAGGAAACATTAGAGGCTGGGAGTTGAACCTGTGACCGAGGACTGTAGCCTCTGCATATTGGTTTTGGTGTTTTTCCGCCTCTGCACACACATGAAAGTCAAGAAAGTATGACTAACACTCAAATTTGAATGTATCACTCAGAGACATGCTGCTGTAACACTTCAACATGTTACCTCTTCTTGTTTGGGGGTCAGAATCTAGATCATCTCTGTAACAGTCTCACATGGGTTCTCCTGGAGCACTCGCCAAGTTTTTTTAAAGTTGTGTTTTTAGACATTTCTGCCTAAAAATGTGTGAGCAGAGAGTGAGGGAGGCTGGGAGTTGAACCTGTGACCGCTGCAACCAGGACTGTAGCCTCTGCATATCGTCATCCTATTAAAATAATGGTCCAAGAGGAAAATTAGTTTTTGTCCTAAATTATCTCTTGATGATTCTGGCCTCCTCTGGTGAAATCACCTTAATCCTTAGTTGAAGGATGACGCTCTTTATGCCCGATAGGTCCATGGCCTATGTCAAGAGGCTGACTTGGGCCTTTTAATTCTTCTCCTAAGTCAACATGTTTGATTCTTTAGGATACACCCGCTGAGTGTCATCACTTCTTTGATAATTTGCCCCAGAGTTAGTCAAATCAAGATGACCGAGAATGAAGATTCAGGGATGAACTGAAGAGTCCTGGGATAGGTACAAAAACCCCAGCAAGCAGAGAGGGACACACCTCCTCAGCGTTTGATTGACCTGACTGGATGATGGAAACGGGGTAAGTTCAATAAAAACCCAGCAAAGAAGAGCTGGAGGAGTGAGGAGAGGGACACGCCTCCTCAGCGTCTGATCCACCTGACATTTGTTCACTTTAGGTTTGAGGTATTTACATTTTGAGTTTGCTTTATGGAATTAAAGGACAGTTCATAGTCAGGTTTTAAAAAGTTGTCAAAACTGGATGTTTGAAATGTTAAGTTAAATAAAAACCAGCAAAGAAGACCTGGAGAGGTGAGGAGAGGGACTGCCTCCTGACATATTTGATGTACCTGACGTTTGTTTAATTTAACTCAGGGACATTTCAGTTTGGAGTTTGCACTATGGAATGAAAGGACAGTTTAAGTCAGGTTTAAAGTTCTCTAAGTCACTTTATTCTTTAATGTTACATAACTGACACACAGCGTTCTCTGTATGTCAGCAGTCATCCACTGTCCAGACCTTTTTGATTGACATGATTCATAAATATCACATGCTCTGCATCTGGTAAGGTTTTTGTGTTTTCCCAAAATTTAAAAAAAATGACATAGGCCATTATTTTAATTGGGTGACGATATTTGTTTTGGTGTTTTTCTGCCTCTACATCCATTCAGGCAACCAATCAGGACAGCACCTCATTATCATAGCATCCCTACACAATCAGATCACTGCATGCATGAACTGAGAAACTGCAGATCCTCCACAGAGGCTGAATTTGTGATGTTTGTGCAGTTGAAACCTGCACGTTTTGATTGTATTAAAGGGGACATATCACGCTTTTTTCATCAATAAATTTGGTCTAAGAGGTTCCCAAAACATGTCTTTAAAGTTTATTGCTCAAAAAAACACTTTGAAATCAGATTCTGGTCTGCCTGAAAAGTCCTCTTCTTCAGTCCTCCTCAGAACACTCTGTTTTCTCTCTGACCACGCCCCCTCAGGAAGTGGATGTGCCTCGGCTGTCCAGCACGTTGATCTAATGTTTACATGTTGGCTGAATATACACGGCTGCTCAGAGATCACGTTACTTCAACCCTCTGAATCTGATCCAGAATCTGATCCTGACGGAGAGGCGCCTGCAGCAGGACCTTTCTGAACCATTGGTCACAGATTTAGTGTTTCTTGTTGTTTTATTTATCAGTATGTCGACGTGTGTCTTGGTACACAGCTACCAACATGTAGCTATGTGGCTATGCTAACTAGCGCTAGCACTTTTCCATGAAAACTAAAAATCATCCACTAGATCTTCAAATCTGCAGACGTGGGGAGTCAAAGCGACCTCTGCCAGAAAGGCAGCGGGACCTTTTATGAAGGATTGGTCACAGATTTAGTGTTTCTTGTTGTTTTATTTGTCAGTATGTCGACGTGTGTCTTGGTACACAGCTACAGCTACAGCTATGAACATATAGCTATGTGGCTATGCTAATTAGCGCTAGCACTTATCCATGACAAATAAAAATCCTCCACTAGATCTTCAAATCTGCAGACGTGGGGAGTCAAACCGACCTTTGTGTTTATTAAGACAGCCTACAACTAGCATGCCTCCCTCCTAAGCTCCTTGTTAGCACACATGTGTGCAGGGAATGAAAAACGGAGGAGGGGTTGAGTTGTATTTTATACAGTCTATGGGCTGAACAAGCTCCGAGCTCTGACTCCGTGACAGACCGGATATTGTTGTTACGTAACAAAAACACGGAAGTCTGAAACGGCTGGTTTCACACACATTTACAGAAAGGTGGAGAAATCAGAACAGGGGCAGAATGGATTTTTTTCATTCTCGGGGGGTTTGTAGACAGGGACACATATTTCAGGTAGAGAACCATTAAAAAGTCAAATTTGCATGATATGTCACCTTTAAAGCTGAGCTGCAGAATCAGGCTTTTGTCTGATGTTCTGATACCACGCCTGCAAGTCTTAAAGAAATGTTGAAACAGAGAAAAAACTGTCATCAATAAACCACAGTTTCTAAAAATTCTGAATCCTGTGACTCAGATTTTTGTAATTGCTTAATGAGAGGCTCAACTTTGACATCATTTTGGCTGATCTCTCTCTAACTTCTGGTAACAGCTGCCATAAGTCAAAATCCGTGACTGCTGTAACTCCAGGGCCTCAAATCTGAAGAGCTCACGTTTATTCTTAGCTCAGAAGAAACACATTAATGAGAGAGTGATGACAGCTTCTGTCAGACACGCTGATAGTAATGTCCGCCCAGCCGCGTGTCTGTCAGTGATGTTGCAGCAGAGAAGGAGAAAGTGTGCAGGAAACCATATTCTGCTGCGAGCGTATCGTGTGGTGACTGACGGCAGTGTTAAATCTGCACACACAGCTCCCTCGGCGGACAGAGGAAATGTTTTCACTCTGGTTCTTTTCTCATTGTTGTGTTTTTCTCCTCTTTCTCTCACTCTCCTTCTCTGCTTCTCTTTTTCTCACACAGACCTGACGCAAATCTTTCAGCAGGCGAGAGAGAGAGAGAGGGAGAGGGAGAGAGGTCAGGGGTCAAACTGTGGTGTGGAAAGGCAGTCAGTTACAGTAATAAAGAAGTCTGTGTTTTATGGAGGGACACACACACACACACACACACACACACACACACACACACACACACACAGTGGGAGCAGACAGGCTGAATAGATGACAGCTCAGAGGATGATACCCGGGTTACAGAGAGAAACAAAGACTCACCTCTTCCTGCTCCCTCGTCTCGTCTCCTCACCCTCTCCAATGTCTCTTACCTCATCTCTGGTATTCACCCATCACTTCCTCTCCTTTACTCATCCTTTTCTCATCCTTTTTTATCACTCTCTCTTTTCCCCCTTTCAACACACTTTTTGCTTATTTCTCTCATTGTCTAATTCCTTTCCCCACTCCTTCCTTTCCTTTCCTTGTTTCCTTGTTTGTGTTCCCCAGTTTTCACGTCTCTCTCTCATCTCGCCTGTCTCCTTATCTTTTGAGCTTTCCTTCACTGTCCCCTTATTCCCTTATTCCTTCCCCTACTTCCTCATCCGTCTATATGGTTTTCTCCCCTTCTTTCCTTTTTCACTATTCCTCCGTACTCTCCTCTCTCCTACTGCCTTGACCGTGTCCCCTTCTTTCCTTACTTCTCCTCTTTCCTAGTTGTTTAATCACCTGCTTTTCTTTGCACTTGTGTGTTCTTTTCTTCCCACTCCTTCCTTTCCTTTCCTCCTTCTTTTCTTTCCTTGTTTGTGTTCCCCGGTTTCATCTCGCCTGTCTCCTTATCTTTTGAGCTTTCCTTCCCTTTCCCCTTATTCCCTTATTCCTTCCCTTACTTCCTCATCTGTCTATGCCCTTTCTTTTCATCCCTCTTCTTGTCCTTATCTTCGTTTTTCTCCCCTTCTTTTCTTTCTCACCATTCTTCTCTTAGTCTCCTCTCTCCTACTGCCTTGACCGTGTCCCCTTCTTTCCTTTCTTCTCCTCTTTCCTAGTTGTTTCATCACCTGCTTTTCTTTGCACTTTTGTGTTCTTTTCTTCCCACTCCTTCCTTTCCTTTCCTCCTTCTTTCCTTTCCTTGTTTGTGTTCCCCGGTTTCATCTCACCTGTCTCTTTATCTTTTGAGCTTTCCTTCCCTTTCCCCTTATTCCCTTATTCCTTCCCTTACTTCCTCATCTGTCTATGCCCTTTCTTTTCATCCCTCGTCTTCTTGTCTTCCTCATCTCGCTCTTATCTTCGTTTTTCTCCCCTTCTTTTCTTTCTCACCATTCTTCTCTTAGTCTCCTCTCTCCTACTGCCTTGACCGTGTCCCCTTCTTTCCTTACTTCTCCTCTTTCCTAGTTTCTTTCATCCCCAGTTTTCACCTGCTTTTCTTTGCACTTGTGTGTTATTTTCTTCCCACTCCTTCCTTTCCTTTCCTCCTTCTTTCCTTTCCTTGTTTGTGTTCCCCGGTTTCATCTCACCTGTCTCCTTATCTTTTGAGCTTCCTTCCCTTTCCCCTTATTCCCTTATTCCTTCCCCTACTTCCTCATCTGTCTATGCCCTTTCTTTTCATCCCTCTCCTTCTTGTCTTCCTCATCTTGTCCTTATCTTCGTTTTTCTCCCCTTCTTTCCTTTCCTTTGTCACCATTCCTCTCTTCTCTCGTAGTCTCCTCTCTCCTACTGCCTTGACCGTGTCCCCTGATTTCCTTTCTTCTCCTCTTTCCTAATTGATTCATTTCCAGTTTTCACCTGCCTTTCTTTGCACTTGTGTCTTCTTTTCTTCCCACTCCTTCCTTTCCTCCTTCTTTCCTTTCCTTGTTTATGTTCCCCGGTTTTCACGTCTCTCTCTCATCTCACCTGTCTCCTTATCTTTTGAGCTTTCCTTCACTGACCCCTTATTCCCTCTCCTACTTCCCTTTCTTTTCATCCCTCTCCTTCTTGTCTTCCTCATCTCGCCCTTATCTGTGGTTTTCTCCCCTTCTTTCCTTTCTCACCATTCCTCCGTACTCTCCTCTCTCCTACTGCCTTGACCGTGTCCCCTTCTTTCCTTTCTTCTCCTCTTTCCTAATTGTTTCATCTCCAGTTTTCACCTGCTTTTCTTTGCACTTGTGTCTTCTTTTCTTCCCACTCCTTTCTTTCTCTTCCTCCTTTCCTTGTTTGTGTCTCCCAGTTTTCACGTCTCTCTCTCATCTCGCCTGTCTCCTTATCTTTTGAGCTTTCCTTCACTGTCCCCTTATTCCTTCTCCTACTTCCCTTTCTTTTCATCCCTCTCCTTCTTGTCTTCCTCATCTTGCCCTTATATGTTGTTTTCTCTCCTTCTTTCCTTTCCTTTTTCACCATTCCTCTCTTCTCTTGCTCTCCTACTGCCTTGACCATGTCCCCTTCTTTCCTTCCTTCTCCTCTTCCCTAGTTTGTTTCATCACCTGCTTTTCTTTCCACTTGTGTCTCCTTTTCTTTCTTTTCCTTCCTTACCTCCCTCTTCTTGTTTTTCTGCCTCTTCTCCTTTTAATCATGACTTTGCTCATTTCAGTCTTTGTCTTTCCCTCCTTTCTTTTCCCTCACAAGTTTCCTGATCTCTTCCCTCCTCCCACTCCCCTCTCTTATTCTCTCCTCCTCTCCTCCCATGCTGCCTCTCTCTCTCTCAGATGGACGTCCCAGATTAGCAGATGAAAGCGTTTGCGGCCGTGGAGCAGCAAAAGTTAAACTTCTTGATGTGGTTTTGACCCGGACCCTGGGATCTGTTGTTCTTTCAGACATGGCTCCATAAGACGGATTGATCCCTCCTTCACATCCTCTGTTTGTGGGTGTGTGTGTGTGTGTGTGTGTGTGTGTTGTGCAGTGTGTATACTTGTGTGTGTGAGTGGGAGGTTTAATGCTGAGCTTTGATGGAGCTCACACAGGTGGGCTGTGTGTTTAGGATGGATGGAGGAAGAACCACCTCGCTGACCCTCAGCTCTCGTGGGAAACAGAGGAAGAAAAACTCTTGTTGTATAATTCTTTCTCCGGTCTCGAATACACAGAGCGACATTAGCCAAGGACTCACAGCAAACATGCAGCTACTTTATCAGATCCTCAGGAAGCTGATAATATCCTTCACATTTTGCATATCTTCACACTATTAAAATAATGACCTGAGTCATTTTTTGACTAAATGAGTTTTTGTCCTAAATCCTCTCTTGATGATTC
Organism: Notolabrus celidotus; assembly: GCF_009762535.1. Classification (NCBI taxonomy): domain Eukaryota; kingdom Metazoa; phylum Chordata; class Actinopteri; order Labriformes; family Labridae; genus Notolabrus; species Notolabrus celidotus. The sequence continues at coordinate 35,623,708 of NC_048281.1, read as the reverse complement.
TGGCCTCTTCTGGTGAAATCACCTTCATCCTGAGTTGAAAGGATGACGCTCTTTATGCCCTTTAGGACAAAGGCCTGTCAAGAGGGTGGCTTAGGCCTTTTTATTCTTCTCCTAAGTCAACATGTTTGATTCTTTAGGATAAAATGTCTGACTTGGGTAATTTAACAAGCTTTCATGAGCTGCTTCAAGAAGCAACAGAATCTATAGTGCAGAAGAAGAAGCTCTAAACATGATTCTTGCTCTCCCAACCAAAGAGAGGAAGTTCCAGGACCTTCAGTCCATGAAACATGTGATGCCCGTCGAGTGTCATCACTTCTTTGACAGTTTGCCACATAGCTAGGCAAATCAAGATGATCCAGAATGAAGATTCAGGAGAGAAACTGAAGAGTCCTGGGATAGGTACAAAAACCAGCAAAGAAGAGCTGGACAAGTGAGGAGAGGGACTGACTCCTCAGAGTTTGATGGATTTAGAGTTATTTACGTTTTGAGTTTGCTTCATGGAGTTAAAGGACAGTTCATAGTCAGGTTTCAAAAAGTTGTCCAAACTGGATTTTGGAAATTAGTTAAGTTCAGTAAAAATCAGCAAAGAAGACCTGGAGAAGTGAGAAGAGGGACATGCCTCCTGACATTTCTGATGTACCTGACGTTTGTTTAATTTAACTCAGGGTCATTTCAGTTTGGAGTTTGCACTATGGAATGAAAGGACAGTTTAAGTCAGGTTTAAAGTTCCCTCAGTCACTTTATTCTTTAATGTCACATAACTGACACACAGCGTTCTCTGTATGTCACTCATCCACTGTTGAGGCCTTTTTGATTGACATGATTAATAAATATCACATGCTCTGCATTTGGGAAGGTTTTTTGTGTTTTCCCAAAAACTTTAAAAAATGACTTAGGCCATTATTTTAATAGGGTGACAATATGCAGCAGATCAGGACGTGCCCTACGTCTAAACACCTGCAGAGTCCTCAGGTGTCTGCAAAGCTCAGATTTTCAGACTTTGCTCCACTTTTACTCCAAGCTAGTGATGGAAATCTATCAGGAGCAGCAAATATGGTGCTCCATGATATATTTGACATGCTTCTAGCTTCAGCAATTCAGCAATATTTGCCCCAGCTAGAAAATATTGACAGAGAAATGCAGTGTAGTAAGACTGATTGTATTGCACAATCCTTCGACTCATTGATTGGCTGCTCTGCATGCAGAGTTGGGGCTTTCTGAAGAATGCTTTCTGCATTTGGAGCTTCTAGAGTCAAACTTCTGACATCTGTGTGCAGCTTTTTGATGATGTGACAAAGAGTCTTCCACCATGCAGAGGATTGATGGTCTAAATAGTTGGAGAGCTTTCTTGATATGTGTTTATGGGTGTTACTCTCCACCCCACCATCCACAACATGACTGAATGAAATCCAGAGGAAACATCTTCAACTCTCAAAAACTGGACAAACAACCAAGAACAAGCTGCCTGTCCTCTCTCCAAGCATCTTTACATTCTGCAGGCAGCAGCCGGGCTTTTAAAGAGCCAGGACCAGGTGGTCCAAACGAGCTAATTAGTAGCTTCACCTGGACACAGAGGAGGAGGAGGAGGGGGACGGAGCAGAAACACATACAGACAGAACAATGGGACATATTTAAGTTTCCCAGTCTGTCACTGAGTGTTTTTAATGTTCAGTGCTTTTCATGCTAAAGGGAAATTAAATTCCCTCTTTCTGGTGAGGAAAACAAAGTTACACAAAAAAGTTAAAAAATACTTGAATGCACGACAACACATCAAGAGAGAAGAAGATTTACACAGTTATAAAAAATAATGTTCTAAAATTCGGGACAGATGTAGCACGCCGGATCTCAGCAGGAAGGTCATTCCACAGTTTAGGAGCCCCTAGTCTTCAAGCTGGCTCTGGGAACAACCAGCAAACCAACATGCAGGCCTGCTCATCGTACCTCAAGTCTCTAAAAGTAGTATGGGAGGTAGAGCCTTCAGTTATCAGGCCCCTCTCCTTTGGAATCATCTACCAGTCAGGGTCTGGGAGGCAGACACCCTCTCTACTTTTAAGAGTAGGCTTCAAACTTTCCTTTTTGATAAAGCTTATAGTTAGAGCTGGATCAGGCTTGGACCAGGTCTTAGTTCTGCTGCTATAGGCTTAGACTGACACACTGGGATCCTGTCTTTCCCTCTCTCTCCTCTCTCTGCCTGTCTCTCACTTTAACTCTTCCTGTCCCATTAAAGTTACTAACCATAGACCTTTCTGGAGTCCCTGAGCTCCCTTGTCTCGTAGGTTCCTCTGGATCTCTGCCGTAGACTCCTTTTTTGGGGTCTGTTATTCATCCTTTCTTTCTTCCTTTCTTTTCTGTTCTTCTTTCATTCTTTCATTCAGTCCTTCTTACTATTCTTTCTTGCTTCCTCCCTTCTTTCTTTCCTTCATTCCCCCCTTTCCTTTATTCCTTCCTCCTTTCTTTCATTCCTTTTTCCTTTCATTCCTTCTTTCTTTCTTTCTTTCTTTCTTTCTTTCTTTCTTCATTCTGTATTTCCCCATCCTTTATTTCTCCTTTTCTTATCCCGTTCTTTCCTTCTGTCATTCTCCTCTTTTTCTTTCTTCTGGTCTCCCTCTCTTCTCTCTTTTCTTAGACCTTTCTGGAGTCCCTGAGCTCCCTTGTCTCGTAGGTTCCTCTGGATCTCTGCTGCTGCACATGGTCTCAGCAGATGTGTGTCTAACATGAGTCTGGTCCTGCTGGAGGTTTCTGCCTGTTAAAGGAAGTTTGTCCTTGCCACTGTAACTTGCTAAATGCTGCAAAGTGCTCTGCTCATGGTGGATTTGTGTTTCTTCTGTTCAGAGTGAGGCCGTGGAGAGTCTGCAGGTGGAGCCGAGGAGTGTGAGAGATGTGCAGGAAGAACACCTGAGGTAAATGCAACGTTTGTATAGTTTTTAAACTCTGATCACCTGATGTAGTTTCTGCAGCAGGAATCAGAAAAACAAATGTTTAAACATCGACCTCAACAACGCACGGGTCAGATGACGGACTCGAAATCTGAGCTACGGCTTCAGAAATAGACTCAGCGTGATGAATCCTTTGTTTTGTTCATCTCTGTTTTGGAATAAAAGCCGAACAGACGGGCCAGGTTGATGATTGTTGAGTGTGCAGTTCACTGACCTCACTATATTTCAGTTAGGGAGTTTAAAGAGCTGTCAGACGGCGCTGTCACCGAGCCCGCCAGAGAGTGAAGTCAAAATACGGCGTCAGTTAGTTTAATGTGAGACGTTTCTCTGCTTGGTTTTATTCTGACAGGGTGAACGCAGCCTTCCTGGACGGACTGGAAGGTCGAGGCAGAGGGAGGGAGGAAGAGCGTCCCCGTTTCACCTCTGAGGAGTCAAACACTGCAGGGCCAGAGCTCGCCCCGACTCACCTGGACCTCGATCCAGACTACAGCTGGATGCAGGAAACCGGTGAGCCGCGTGGTGTTTCACACGCCGTCTGTTTTTAGTCCGGCTGGTTAACCGAGCTCAAATGAGACCTGTGACAGGAGGTGACCGCTTCATGCGTCCTTACAGGACTGTGATTGTGTGTTTAGTCTGCGCTCAAATCAAAGACTTCACGTGCGTCAAAAATACAGACAGGAGCATTTAGAGTGGTAGGTAGTGCTACCGACACTCCCGGCATTTAAATCCTGCTCATACTTGTAGTTTGTGGAAGTGTGTGTGTGTGTGTGTGTGTGTGTCTATGCTCCCGTTCTGTGTGTGTGCATAACTTTATTTACAACAATAAATCAAACACATTTAAGAGAGTGCGTCGCAGACAGGATGCAGAACCAAGGACATAAACACCTGACATCAACACACAACACCACACACACGCTGACATGTCAGAGAGGAGAAGTCTTCATCAGGTCACACTGACAGACGAGGGCCTGCAGCCAACAGGATCAGGCCCCGCCCCCCTCTAATCAGCCTGTATCGACACACAGTTTGATACCTGACTTGTTGCTGTTCACCTGTGACTCCCTGCCACTCACTGAAGGAGAGCAAACACAGACTGTGTGTCCGACCTGCTGTGCTGAGGTGTTTCCTGTTACCACACGTCACTTCAATTAGCCGCCCAGTTTCTCTCCCAGTTGTTTATTTTGAAGCGGCTTCAGGCGACGTCCGATCTGCTCCGTGATTTTAAAACCACGACTACATCCAAACTGTGCATTGTGGGTTAGGAGTGTTAGGGTTAGGGATTATTAAGGGCCAGGGTTAGGGTAGGGATAGGGACAGGGGTTTAGGTTAGGGGGAGTTAGGGTAAGGGTTAGGGGTTGGGGGGTTGGGGTAGGGTTAGGAAGGGAAAGGGTTACGTAGGGTTAAGGGGTTAGAGTAGCGTTAGGGTCAGGGTAGTTAGATTAGGGTTGGGGATTGGGGTTAGGGTAGGGTTTGGTAGGGGTAGGGTTTTTGGAGTGTAGGGTTAGGGGTTAGGGGTTAGGGGTTAGGGTTAGGCAGGGTTAGGGTTGGGAGTTGGGGTAGGGTTTGGTAGGGCTAGGGTTTTTGGAGGTTAGGGTTAGGGGTTAGGGTTAGGTAGGGTTTGGGGTTAGGGTTGGGTATGGTAGGGTTGGGGGTTAGGGTTGGGTATGGTAGGGCTAGGGTTTTTGGAGGGTAGAGTTAGGGGTTAGGGTTAGGTAGGGTTTGGGGTTAGGGTTGGGTATGGTAGGGTTAGGGGTTAGGGTTGGGTATGATAGGGTTGGGGGTTAGGGTTGGGTATGGTAGGGTTAGGGGTTAGGGTTGGGTTAGGTAGGGTTAGGGGTTAGGGTTGGGTATGGTAGGGTTGGGTATGGTAGGGTTGAGGGTTAGGGTTGGGTAAGGTAGGGTTGGGGGTTAGGGTTGGGTTAGGTAGGCTTAGGGTTGGGGGTTAGGGTTGGGTTAGGTAGGGTTAGGGGTTAGGGTTGGGTATGGTAGGGTTGGGTATGGTAGGGTTGGGTATGGTAGGGTTGAGGGTTAGGGTTGGGTAAGGTAGGGTTGGGGGTTAGGGTTGGGTTAGGTAGGCTTAGGGTTGGGGGTTAGGGTTGGGTTAGGTAGGCTTAGGGTTGGGGGTTAGGGTTGGGTAAGGTAGGGTTGGGGGTTAGGGTTGGGTATGATAGGGTTGGGGGTTAGGGTTGGGTAAGGTAGGGTTGGGGGTTAGGGTTGGGTAAGGTAGGGTTAGGGGTTAGGGTTGGGTATGGTAGGGTTGGGGGTTAGGGTTGGGTAAGGTAGGGTTAGGGGTTAGGGTTGGGTATGGTAGGCTTAGGGGTTAGGGTTGGGTAAGGTAGGCTTAGGGTTGGGGGTTAGGGTTGGGTTAGGTAGGGTTGGGGGTTAGGGTTGGGTATGATAGGGTTGGGGGTTAGGGTTGGGTAAGGTAGGGTTGGGGGTTAGGGTTGGGTAAGGTAGGGTTAGGGGTTAGGGTTGGGTATGGTAGGGTTAGGGGTTAGGGTTGGGTAAGGTAGGGTTAGGGGTTAGGGTTGGGTATGGTAGGCTTAGGGGTTAGGGTTGGGTAAGGTAGGCTTAGGGTTGGGGGTTAGGGTTGGGTAAGGTAGGCTTAGGGGTTAGGGTTGGGTATGGTAGGCTTAGGGTTGGGGGTTAGGGGGTCAGGGTTTGGTAGGGGTAGGGTTTTTGGGGGTTAGAGTAACGTTAGGGTCAGGGTCTTAGGTTAGCTGTTGGGGGATTTGGGTTAGAGTTAGGGTTCAGGGGGGTTAGGTTTAGGGCAGAGTTAGGGTAGCTGGGATTAGGGTTAGAATTAAGGGTATGGTCCGCTGCGGTCCGGCTCAGTGCTCTCTCGTCCATCAACACCCATCGGTTGCGTTATCAACACGGAGCAGGACCGTCGGACAGCTGGAGTCATGTGACCGAGGTTTTCCCTGCTTTAATCCCTGAATCAAGGATTCTCCTCCTCCTCCTCTCCTCATCCATGTTGTCTTTCTGGTCCTCTGAAAACCTCTGACCTGTTGACTCCAGGCCTGGCTCCGCTCATCATGACTTTGGTTTGTTGTTGTAGTTAAGTGAAATACGATCTGGTGATAACACAGAGTGTTTTATTCTGAAAATTAACCGGATGTTTTCATTTTGTTTTGGTGAAACCTGACTTCCTGTCCCGCTCCGACACAGCTGCACCATAAGTTTAATATCAGACCCCTCTGCTCTGAAGGACTCTTTGGTCTGGGTGTTAAGGTTTCGTATTGAACCAGCTTCAGAGTGTTTTTTAAGAGGCAGCAGTTTATGAGAAGTGTCTGCTTGTAAAGAACTTGTCCGATTTACTGCCCGTCCAAACGGCAGCCACAGACGTGCAATTTCACCAGTCTGAGGTTGAATCTGAAATACCAGAGATTACTTCAACCCCTCAGTCCTGGCACTGCTGCTGCTGTGGGCACATTTCTGCATGACGGACTCCCAAAGCATCCTCAATACATCATGTCAAACTGCATCCTCCAGCTGTGGTCTGTATCTGACCGCCGTCCTGATCAGGTATTTCCATTCTGTCAAATACCTGTCACAGCCCATCTCCTGCCTGCTGAGGCTGATGTGACCCAGACCGGCTTCCCTGATTATCTGGCCCTTAGACTGGAGGTTCGGGGGAAGATGCCAATGTGTTTCAGACTGCCTGTTATGATTTACTCTGTGCCCTGGTTTTAACTCAAACAGCTGAGAGTTGCCTCACAGCCTCTGATGAATGATGGTGAGTGTGAGTGTCAAACAAAACAGATCGTATTGCTCATCCTCGGAGAGAAAACACTGAAATACGGGATCGTAAACTTCCATCTGTTGTGCATGAGAGTCAGAGAGAGTTCTGACACGACAATCAAAGCGCCGTTTTAAACAAACGCCTCGTGGGAACAATAACGACTGCACTGAGCTCTTCTGTCTTTTCCTCTCTGCCTTCCAGACCAGGATCCGGAGTATGACTGGGCCCTGATGAAACTCATGAAGAGCTTCCCAGACTGCTGCAAAGCGTTCCTGGAGGACATCCTCGACCAGTGCAACGGGGACTACGATCAGGCGTCCGCTCTGCTCATCTCCACGCTCAGTTGATCTTCAGGCTTTGATAGTTTTGATGCTTCTGCAGATAAAAACGCTAAACCAGCATTCACAGCTACACATGATGCTTAACACACACAAGAACACCTCGTAAAGTCCGAACCTCCTCACACCTTTAGTCTACTTAGTCACAGATTATTACATGTTGCAAAGATCGGGGATCCTGCAAGACCGCAACTTGATTCACGTTGAGATTTGAAGAGCTCAGAAACAGAAGCAGTGTTTGCTCTCAGCTTTCCTCCTGAGTGCTGAGGGTTTGAGTTTTCTGTTCATCAGGATGTTGTTTGAACAGGAGCTTTCCTTCCAACTCTTCTTTAATTTATTTCAGCTTCTCAAACATTGATTGATGCTTTGTTGGTTGGCGTGGTAACAGCCGACAGTGACCGGTCATTAAAGATCAGCATGTTCAGGAATCGGCTCGTCATCCCTACAGCGTCCTACAGCACGTCTACATTTCTGTAGGACTTACTAAATGTCATTAATTCTTCTGCTTGTCAGAGCCCCCGTGGTGAGAGCTTTTCAGACTCTGATCCGGACTACAGTCCTGAGCAAAGCCCCTCATGGGGTCAGAGGGGACAGGCCTGAGGTGGAGCCAGAGGGGCAGTCAGTAGAGTCAGGGGAAGCAGAGGCAGGAGACGGGGAGTGAACGCCGGGGACATGTACGCTCTGCAGGAGGCGGGCAGAACGGCAGGACAGGATTTGATTGGTTTCATCATTTGGCTCCTGATGGCAGGGATTGGTTGGTGTTTTCCCAGGTTTACTCCGGCTGTAGATAGCAGCTTTTTTTACCTCTTTTTTAAGAACACATTATGTATTGATTACCATCAGGACATAAAGATCATTTTAACCAGTAGAACAAAAAGTGGATCTAAATCTGAACACCAACCCCAGCTTTAAGTTAATTCAGCTTCTCAAAAAGACTTTGTTTCAGCTACAGCCTCACTAACAAGGGTAACATTAAACACACTGTCTAAGCCAGTGATTTTCAACCACTGTGCCGGGGAACACTAGTGTGCCGTTACAGATCGTCAGGTGTGCCGTGGGACATTTTCCAATTTCACTTAGTCCCAAAAAATATTATTTATATACTGCAAATAATTTGCTATGTAGTGCATCTGTACCTGCACTGTAGTGACTGGTGGAGTAATTCAATACTCGTCATACTGACCTTGTTCATTTAAGACAATAGAATTAATGATGCATGTGAGAGGTGTATGTGATAAGAAGTAGGTGTACAACAGTGATGAATGAAAATTCCAAACTGGGCCCCGGACAAAATTCTAACCTGGATGAAGAGCGTAATATGGGTGGTGGAAAAGGCAACTTTTATGAGAAAAACTACAACGGTGTCTGCGAGAGCTCTCAAAGCTAGCTACTTAGTAGCTGAACTCGTGGCCAAATCAAAAAAGCCACACACCGTGACAGAGACATTAATACTACCTGCAAAGACCATTGTAAATAAGATGCTTCAACCTGACACAGTTAAAGAAGTGGCCAAAGATCCTCCCTCAGATAAACAGATTAATAAATTGAGAGACTAAATGTGTCATTTTGTAACACTTTTGGTTGGTGGTGTGACTCAGGATTTTTTTTAATGTAAGAAATGTGCCTTGGCTCAAAAAAGGTTGAAAAACACTGGTCTAAGCTTTAAAACATTAAAAACATCAAACTTTACAACTCAACTTTCAAAATGTTCAATAACTCTACAAAAAAATCGCTTTAGCTGGAGTTAATCTCACTTAACGTCTAATGTAAGACCAAAATAAACTTCAAAATAAAATGCAAAAAACAAAAAGCAGTAGCTCCTCCCTGTTCAGATCCTGACTTGGTACATTCAAGATTGCAAAAGGCAACGTTAGAGAGAGTTAAAAATAAGATCTTAGATATAGTTATGCAAAGTTTTAAAGTTTACTTTTCCATACATTTCAGGAACTTATTACCAAAACTAAACAGAAGGGGTTACTCAAACCAAAAATAGAAGATGAACAGTATCTGAATGTTCACATTGAACCGTCTAGACGCTGGATTCAAACTATTTAGTGTAATGTTTGGATCAAGTGAATGATTGTTGACTTGCAGGAAGAAGGATGTTTTTGGGGTGTTTCATCTATAAACTTCAGTAAGTGAAAGCCTCATTGAGAAAGACGTTTCATTTCCGGGGGTTCAGACTGATGGTAAAGTATTCCTCCCGTTCTTGTCGGCCCTGCACGACGTGACGGGCTTCACATTTCATGATGGATAGAGACATCGCTTGTCTCTTCTTGTCTTCTTTTGCTGGAGACTTTAAAAGAACTCAGAGTTGTTGAACTTCTTCATGGTCAGAAAAAGAAAAAGAATAAAAAGCAGACGTCACATTGGAGATCGCCAATACCTGGTGAAGCACGGGGAGTTTCTGTGCGTGCATTAAAGAGAGAAACATCCTCAACCAGGAAGCCGACCTCAGAGAGAACAACAACAAGAAGAAGAAACATACATACTAAATAAAAGCTGACAAACCACAGAAAAAGGCTTTGAAAGAGCTGTGATGCTGTCCAACACATTATCATATTAACCTTATGTATAGAACAATCTTTAACTTGACATTTTATATACTAATCATATATTATTTGTCATTTTAAACCTTTCTTTGTTTCTCTCTGGCAGAGGATGAGCTTAGTATTTAAAGAGGTAAGAAGGAGTAGCTAACTTGAGATAAGGCCGACCTAGCTGTGGTTATTTGGGACTAAATCCTGAGTTTGTGCATCAACCAAATTTGATTGTGCAAGTTCAAAAGACAGCTAAAGACCCAGCTCTTTAGGAAGCACTATGCACTTAGCTAGACTGTTCTCCACTGTTGTCCCCAGGGGCAGATCGTGTCTTCCAGCTACAGTTGACTCACACTGTCCTGCTCTACTCTGGGACTCTGTGTTCAGGTCTGGAGTGACCCAGCACTTGGTACTTTGGTCATTATTGTGGTGATGTTAATTGTTGATGATGATAATGGAAGGTCTTAAATGGTTTGGTTGCTTCATTGTAGATGTTCCTTATTTACTTTGTGCATTGCCTTTACACTGCTTGGCAGTACCTGCACCCAAATGGACTTGAAGCACTTTGTTACTCTTACTGATCTTGTTTCCTCTTGTCTAGATCTTTGCTTGTGTTGTTCTTGTTCTCATATGTACGTCGCTTTGGATGAAAGCGTCTGCTAAATGACATTGTAACATTGTAACATGGTAACATTGTAACATTGTAGCAGTTAAAACCAAAAGACAAAAGCATGCTAACCAGACTTCAGTGAGTGTTTTACTAAACTTACAAACAACGTCACAGAAAGAATTAGCGGTGCAACGGATCATCGTTGATCCGTGATCCGTACGGATGCCTCTCCACGGTTCGGCACGGACGTGGTCCGCGGATCGGTTGATGAAAAAAGTTGCGCGTGTTCACGTGATGACCGCATGTTCAATCCACACTCACTCGTCAAGTGTAGCGGCTAAGCCTAAACTTAAAGCCACTGAGGGGCTGCCTAGACGGGCTTAAATATAGTTGACGCGCTCTTGCTCGTGTGTCTTGTGGAAATAAGATCCTGACGTCTTCAGGTTGCAATTTACGAATGTTTTATTGTTCATCGTCCTTTCTCCAACCGTGTCAACATGAAAGATCCAATACAGTGTCCATCAAAACCATAAAACCTAATTATTTCCCATTTACACCTTGCCAGCGTCCTGGCGTTGCAGCACGTTGCGGTCCAAAAACTTTTTGTGCTCCCCGTCTAGCAACACCTCATACCTGGTGAAAGGTTCCTACCTAAATATGCATGTGCACTGAACAGGGGAGACCCCTAGTGGACAACTTAATGTCCTACACACACACACACACACACACACACACACAAACATCTTGAAATGGCCCTTACATCAAGCGCAGCGTTAGTCATGGCAAGTGAAGGAGCAGAGGGACTTGAAAACCCTCCTGCATCTTGTAAGTCACATGTATGGGAGCATTTTGGTTTCCCTGTGAAATACAGTGAATGCTGAATGTGCTTGAGCCACGTTATGAAACTCCGTTGCGCACCCACTAGACCAGAGGCCGTCAATGCGTGGCCCGCGGGCCGCACCCGGCCGCCTATTTGTGGTCCCCAAACTGTTACTCCTTCACTCTGTGTTTTGGTCGGGTCACCGTGTGTTTACCGGGACTTGTCTCCATGTCAACGATACGCAGACAGGCTGTTACTGGGTCACTTAGAGTCCACTGCTGCGAGTGCAATTTTTTACTTTCACTTTTCTTTCTGGAGCAGTTCGCATGTTGGCACTTTGCCAGCTGTAGGACCCTAGAATAAAACGGTGTGTTCACAGTTTGCAGCTCAAAGAAAAGTGGACGGTGAAAATCAGCAAATGAAAGAAGAATGGAGTGAAACTTTTGAAGTTCCTCTTCTCCTTCACTTTCCATGCCATGAAATGCAGTGGATGAGGCAGGACTGGGCCCACAGATAGGGTGCTTTGCACATGCAGTACATTTTGAGTTGAATGTTGTTTTTATTTAATGGGCAAAAGTTTACAAGGGTTTTACAGAATAAATGGAGCACAAAGTTATATTTGTCTTGTCTTCTTCTTTTTTTTTTTTTTTTTTTTTTTGCTGATCCGAAAAATGATCCGATCCGTGACTCAAAACCGTGATCCGATCCGAACCGCGAGTTTTTTGATCCGTTGCACCCCTAGAAAGAATCATAGCGTACAGCTATCGTTGATTTCCTCTTAAAGCACGAGCGAACTCTTCAAAGTAAAGATTTAATCCAGAATCATTCATTTGAAAAAGAGAATTAAAGAGTGAGATGTTTTGATCACCTTACTCAGAACAATCAGGATGATTGGAGCGTCACAACTCCAGAAAATCCTGACTTTACTCCAGCATGAGACAGATTCTTGGCGTCAGTGAGATCCTGTGAGAGCCCCTCACACACGTACGTTATCAATCTCAATCAATCAATCTTTATTTGTATCGCGCCAAATCACAACAAACGTTATCTCTTTTACAAACAGAGGAGGTCTAGACCACTCTATGTCAAATTATGAACAGAGACCCAACACCAAGACAGGGTAAGACTCAGTCTGACCCCACCTTAATCCATCATGAGCATTGCACATCGCAGTATTTAGCAAGTTACAGTGGTGAGGAAAAACTTCCTTTTAACAGGCAGAAACCTCCAGCAGGACCAGACTCATGTTAGACAGCCATCATGCCTCGACTGAGTTGGGTCTGGAAAGACAGATAGAGGGGAGTAAGAGAGAGAGGTGATAGTGATGAGACGAGTCGTAGAAGCTGTTGCCGCTGGAGTCCAGATCGTCCACAGCAGGAGGACGTCTACGGCAGCTCAGAGGAATCTACGAGACAAGGGAGCTCAGGGACTCCAGAAAGGTCTATGGTTAGTAACTTTAATGGGACAGGCAGAGTTAAAGTAAGTGATGAAGGGGTTGGGGGGAAGAGGGTGAGCTAGGATCCCAGTGTGTCAGTGTGCCAGTTCCCCCGGCAGTCTAGGCTTATAGCAGCATGACAAAAGCTGGTCCAAGCCTGATCCAGCTCTAACTATAAGCTTTATCAAAAAGGAAAGTTTTAAGTCTACTCTTAAAAGTAGAGAGGGTGTCTGCCTCCCGGACCCTGACTGGTAGATGATTCCAAAGGAGAGGGGCCTGATAACTGAAGGTTCTACCTCCCATACTACTTTTAGAGATTTTAGGTACAACTAGCAAGCCTGCATGTTGGGAGCGTAGAGTTCTAGAGGGGTAATAGGGCACTATGAGCTCTTTAAGATACGAGGGTGCCTGATTTTTAAGGGCTTTGTAGGTTAAAAGAAGGATTTTAAATTCTATTCTACATTTTATTGGGAGTCAGTGTAGAGAAGCTAACACTGGAGAGATGTGCTCCCTCTTCCTAGTTTTAGTCAATACTCGAGCTGCGGCGTTTTGAACTAGCTGAAGAATCTTTAGAGACTTATTAGGGCAGCCTGATAAGCTCCTCTGACTCTCCGCTCAGTATCACCTGCAGGTCATCGTGTTTGTAATCATCTCATTGATCTCTGGTGTCCCGTATCCGTCTGCACGTCCCCGTGAGTCACGTCGTGCTTTGGTTCCCCGACATGAACTTAAATTTATGTTCTCTTTCACCCGTTTAGTCAAAGGTCATCGCAGTGACTCATCATCCTCAGATCACATTCAGGGCTCTTAATTACATCAGTGTGTGTGCGCATGGAAGAGAGCTCAACCCAAAGACATGATGCCTTTTGTTTGTTTTATAATTAAAGTCGCATGTGATGAATTCATGGCAGCGTTATCCGGGACAATAGACGATGATAATCCAAGTTTGTCTTTTCTGTCTGGATTCAGTTCAGAGTCTGAAAGACCTCTCTGCAGACAATGCTTTGGCGTGGCCCGGCGGGGTTTTCTGTAGACCTGGGTGGGGTTTCCAGGTGGGCATCGGGCACACAGCTGCTGTCGGAGCGGCCTCTTTATATCGCTGACAGCCGGACGGCAGAGATGTTATCACCTGACGGAGGAAAGGGAGAACAAAGGGTGGTGGTGGTGCTCTCCACATGGGGGGAAAAGAAATCCCCTTCTACTTCTGCATGAAGTCATGCAAGGAGTGAAACTGCTGATGTAATCCAGGATATGTGTTTCCTCTGGGGATGAACAAGAAGCTCTTTGTCAGGGGAAGTTACCCGATCAGGAAGACTGCGTCATGAACAAAGGTGGAAGGATCTCTGAAGTGTCTGCTCTTCATCTTCCTGATATTTACAGACATTTAATTCACAATAATGTATAAAACTACTGGTTTCATTAAATATAAAGCTCCTGACAGTTAAGATCAGGGTCATTTATCTCTCAATGAATGGTGCGTGTGTTCATGGATGATTATAGATAGTGTGCATAAAGGATCTTATTGTTTGTAATGTAAGGATGAAGGGTGAAATTGTGGTTTGTGCTCTTTTGCTGTCAGGTTTTTATTCTTTGTATTTATGTAAGCATTTTGTAAACTCTTGTTTTTAAAGGTGTTGTATGAATAAAGTTCATAAAGGAGGAAATAAACTCATGTTATGTTCTCACTCTACAGAGTCTGGTTGTCTCTGTACCTCACACTGTAGGTGTTAAAGGAGGACCAAGTGGTTCTGCTGCTATAGGCTTAGACTGACACACTGGGATCCTGTCTTTCCCTCTCTCTCCTCTCTCTGCCTGTCTCTCACTTTAACTCTTCCTGTCCCATTAAAGTTACTAACCATAGACCGACCTGGAGTCCCTGAGCTCCCTTGTCTCGTAGGTTCCTCTGGATCTCTGCTGAAGATTCCTTTTTTGGGGTCTGTTATTCATCCTTTCTTTCTTCCTTTCTTTCTTTCTTTCTTTCTTTCTTTCTTTACTTCTTTCTCTTTTTTATTCCTTCTTCCCTTCCTTATTTCTTTCTTTCTTTCATTCATTCCTTATTTCTTGCATTCCTTTTTACGTCCAGTCCTTCTTTCCTCCTTTCTTTCCTTTTTCCTTTCATTCCTTTGTTCTTTCCATGTTTCTTCCTCCTTTATGTCTCCTTTTCTTATCCCCTCCTTTCCTTCTGTCTTTCCTTCACCATTTATCCTCCTCTTTTTCTTTCTTCTGGTCTCCCTCTCTTCTCTCTTTTCTTAGACCTTTCTGGAGTCCCTGAGCTCCCTTGTCCCGTAGGTTCCTCTGGATCTCTGCTGCTGTGGACGTGTCAGACACCCTCTCTACTTTTAAGAGCAGGCTTCAAACTTTCCTTTTTGATAAAGCTTAAAGTTAGAGCTGGATCAGGCTTGGACCAGGTCTTAGTTATGCTGCTATAGGCTTAGACTGATACACTGGGATCCTGTCTTTCCCTCTCTCTCCTCTCTCTGCCTGTCTCTCACTTTAACTCTTCCTGTCCCATTAAAGTTACTAACCATAGACCTTTCTGGAGTCCCTGAGCTCCCTTGTCTCTTAGGTTCCTCTGGATCTCTGCTGTAGATTCCTTTTTTGGGTCTGTCATTCATCCTTTCTTTCTTTCTTTCTTTCTTTCTTTCTTTCTTTCTTTCTTTCTTTCTTTCTTTCTTTCTTTCTTTCTTTCTTTCTTTCTTTCTTTCTTTCTTTCTTTCTTTCTTTCTTTCTTTCTTTCTTTCTTTCTTTCTTTCTTTCTTTCCTTCCTTCACTTCTTTCTTTTCTTCTTTTTTCCTCTCTTCCTCTCTCTCTTTGTTCTTTGTTTCTTCATCCTTTTTGTCTCCTTTTCCTATCCCCGTCCTTTCCTTCTATCCTTTCCTTCACCATTTCTTCTCCTCTTTTTCTTTCTTCTGGTCTCCCTCTCTTCTCTCTTTTCTTAGACCTTTCTGGAGTCCCTGAGCTCCCTTGTCTCGTAGGTTCCTCTGGATCTCTGCTGCTGTGGATGTGGTCCAGACTCCAGCTGCTACAACTACTACTATCCGTCTCCCCACTATCATCTCTCTCTCTCTCTCTCTCTTCACCTCCCTCTATCCCTCTCTCCAACACGGTCTCAGCAGATGTGTGTCTAACATGAGTCTGGTCCTGCTGGAGGTTTCTGCCTGTTAAAGGAAGTTTGTCCTTGCCACTGTAACTTGCTAAATGCTGCAAAGTGCTCTGCTCATGGTGGATTAAGATGAGATCAGACTGAGTCCTGTCTGGAAGATGGGACTGGATCTGATCCGGTCTTGATGTTGGGTCTTAGAGTACGGTCTAGACCTGCTCTGTTTGGAAAGAGTCTGAGGAGAACCCTAACCCGAGAAACAAAGAAGGGGAACCCAAGATGCAAACTAAATACACACGAGGTGATCAGACGCAGGTGAAACTCATGAGGTGCAATCAAAAGGGAGGGAAACACCAAAGGGGTGAGGAGGTAAAACTGAACTAGAGACCCAGGGAGCAAGAACTACAAAATAAAAACTCCTCTAATGAGAAGGAGCAGCTTTGAATCAGCTTCTATATGTATAATGCATGCTCAGGCTCAGTCTAAGGCAGATAAGGTGCAAAGAGTTGTGCTGAAGTAAGACACTTTAACAGCTGCATGCAGTCAGCACTCAACATCAAACTGCAGGTGAGGATCCTCCACAGGTGTGCTCTCAGCAGGGTGCAATGATTAGATAGAACACAGGTGTGCAGCTGAGGTGACAGACTTAAAGCACACATCCAGTCTAAGCAGAGACTTAAATGGGAATATGTTTACATACTATGCAAAGTTTTGCAATGTGACAACTTTCAATAAGCAGCTTGTTTTGTCTGTTTGAACTGAAAACAAAGTGAGAGAAGGGTTAAAGCCCGGCTGGGGAGTAATGAGGTCATGATGTATAGCTCTCACAAGTCCACTAAGTGTGTTTTGCAAATCGTGGGCGTCTTTGTGTGTATCGATATCAAGAAAAGAGGAAAGAAGAAGGAAAAAAAAGAGAAGCTTGAGATGATCCAGCTGCGTCTGCGTTCGTGTGTGTGGGCAGTGTTTGTGATGAGAGGTGGGGACACACCGCTGCTCTGTCGCCTAATCAATACAGTTTAGTAAACGTCTGTGAGCGGATGAGACAATGGAGTGGGAAGGTATCGTATGAAGGCTCCTCGGGCTGTGTTGATCTCTGGCAGGACAGTTCAATCAGCTCAAATGGAAACAGCTCTTGGACTCGGATCTGCAGCCGGTTCCAAGAAGAAATCCCCTTAAATTCTGTAACATGCAGGCCTTTACAGAACGCTTCCTCCTTGGGAATGGCCCTCGGCTTTGCAGTGCGGGGTTCTTTAAGTGTATGTACAGATCTAAGAGAGACGTGGGTAGTTGCATTCCTCTGCATGTGTGTGCGAGGATGTGTCTGTTTAACGCTGGGCAACATTAGTCATTTGTTAGGACAGCTGAGAACAACTATGCTCGGGGCAGAAGCAGCGGGTAGCGTGACTGTTACGTCGGGGAGGATGCTGGGATGGATGGATGGGCACGCGAAGAGCGTGACTTCAGCTCCAGAGACACATCAGGATTGTTCACACTCTCGGGGAGACAACACAACACGAGGAGGAAACCTCAATCAGCTGCTTTGTTGTCCAGCTTGCTGAGACCTGTGGCAGTTAATATCAATCATTCACTTTGTATTTATAAAGAGACGAATCACAACAAGTTATCTCATGACACTTGACAAATGGAGGTGATCTAGTCCGTGCTCTTCGTCATAGGATTAACAAAGACTCATCATTTCCACCAAGAGCAAGGTTGGCAACCAGGGAGTTCTTTTAAACAGAAACAAAGGTAATGACTCAAATGATGAGAGTAATAATTAAAAAAATATGTCCTGTTCTAAAAGTCACAGAGGTCGTTTTTTAAAGTCTTGGCAGTCTAAGCTTGTAACTGGGGGCTGTTCCAGGGTGAACCTGAGCTTCCTCTAATAATCAGTTTTATAAAAGCAAAGTCGTGGGCCCATTCTAATAAGTTATAATGCTGTTTGTCTTAGGAACAATGCCTAATAAATGTAGGTTCTGCCTCCCATATTACTTATGGAGACTGCAAGAACCTCAAGCAAGCCTTCATGCTTCTGGTTTGCCAGTGTGATGTTCCAAAGAGGTAAAACACAACTATAAGCTCTTGAAGGAGTGAAGAGTCTCACCATTTTGAGCCAGGAATTTGAATATTCTGCCTCCCATGCTACTTTTGGAGACTGCAAGAACCACAAGCAGGCCTTCAGGCTTCTGGTTTGCCAGTGTGATGTTTCAAAAAGGTAAACCAGAACTACAAGCTCTTAAATGAGTTAAGAGCATCCTGATTTTGGGGCGTAGGAGCCTGAAATTTAGAGACTCTGCCTCCCATGCTACTTTTGAAGACTGCAAGAACCACAAGCAAGCCTTCAGGCTTCTGGTTTGCCAGTGTGATGTTTCAAAGGGGTAAAATAGAACTATAAGCTCTTAAAGGAGTGAAGAGCATCCCCATTTTGAGCTTGAAATTTAGAGACTCTGCTTCCCATGCTACTTTTGGAGACTGCAAGAACCACAAACAGGCCTATGGGCTTCTGGTTTGCCAGTGTGATGTTCCAAAAAGGTAAACCAGAACTATAAGTTCTTAAATGAGTTAAGAGCATCCTGATTTTGGGGCGTAGGAGCCTGAAATTTAGAGACTCTGCCTCCCATGCTACTTTTGAAGACTGCAAGAACCACAAGCAAGCCTTCATGCTTCTGGTTTGCCAGTGTGATTTTTCAAAGGGGTAAAATAGAACTATAAGCTCTTAAAGGAGTTAAGAGCATCCCCATTTTGAGCTTGAAATTTAGAGACTCTGCCTCCCATGCTACTTTTGGAGACTGAAAGAACCACAAACAGGCCTTCGGGCTTCTGGTTTGCCAGTGGGATGTTCCAAAAAGGTAAAAGAGAACTATAAGCTCTATACTATAAATGAGTTAAGAGCATCCTGATTTTGGGGCGTAGGAGCCTGAAATTTAGGGACTGCCTCCCATGCTACTTTTGAAGACTGCAAGAACCACAAGCAAGCCTTCAGGCTTCTGGTTTGCCAGTGTGATGTTCCAAAGGGGTAAAATAGAACTATAAGCTCTTAAAGGAGTTAAGAGCATCCCCATTTTGAGCTTGAAATTTAGAGACTCTGCCTCCCATGCTGCTTTTGGAGACTGCAAGAACCTCAAGCAGGCCTTGGGGCTTGTTTCAAAGGGGTAAAAGAGAACTATAAGCTCTCAAAAGAGTTAAGAGCATCCCCATTTAGAAGCTTATGAGACTGAAATTTAGAGACTCTGCCTCCCATGCTACTTTTGGAGACTGCAAGAGCCACAAACAGGCCTTTGGGCTTCTGGTGTGCCAGTGGGATGTTCCAAAGAGGTAAAAGAGAACTATAAGCTCTTGAAGGAGTGAAGAGCCTCACCTTTTTGAGCCAGAAATGTGAAGACTCTTCCTCCCATGCTACTTTTGGAGACTGTATAGACTGCAGGAGAGCCTGATCTCTCTGTTGCAATGTGTAATGTTTACTGGCCTAACAGAGAGTTATCATTTCATGACTATTAAGGACCTTTGAGCCTGATCATTTAATGTTCTGCCTCCCATTCTACTTTTTTTTCCTGCTTTTTTTTGGTTATATTTTTTTGCCTTTATTCAACAGGACAGTTGAAGAGAGACAGGAAATTTAGGGAGCAGAGAGCTGGGGAAGACATGCAGCAAATGGTAGAGCCTGATAGTCCATCCTGCGACGGCTATCACAAGGACTATAGCCTCTGGGGCGTTCACTTTAAACTGCTAGGCCACCTGCGCCCCCTCCCATACTACTTTTGAGGACTACAGGGATTAGGGCTGTCCCAGTATACCGGTGTTGTCAATGACTGTCTCAGAAAACAATGAAATATTGATATACTGATAAAAATACTCATACAGTTATACCAGGTACCTGTTTGGTTCACAGGAACCATGAAACGAGGTCCTCTATCTGCACCCGGAAGAGTTTCCTCACCAGTTTAGGAATTTTTGGGGTTTCGTACAAAAAGACAGGGTGTTTGTGGACAACATTGGTCCAGTATGTAAGTCCAGCGCCCCGTGTACAGTGGCCACAATCCTTGAGCAGCTGGACTCCAAACTGCGGCTTCTTTCCTGCATGCATCTTCCAACTGTCTCCCGGTTTCCTGCCCTATTCACTGTCCTAACCTTTCAGAATAAAAGCAGACTTCAAAAACTGATATCTCAAGAACCTCATCAGGACCACAAGTAATGTTGCATACTCTGGATCAAAGAGGTCGCTCATCACTTTAACGTATGTCTTGGATCCTGATAATCGAAGGCTCTACCTCCCATACTACTTTTGAAGACCCGAGGTATCAAAAGTTAGCCTTTGCTCTGGAGGACGATGATCCAAACTTTCCTGTTCTTGCTCTGTGTACTTCTTCATCCTCGTGCTTCCCCGCCTCACTGCTGACTGGGCTGACTCACCCGGACAACCTGCGAGCGAGAGATCACACGGAAGGAGACCGATCTGCAGAACATCAACGGATCTGTGGGGAATTAAAAGAAATTACACAAAGTCAAAAGTTCCAGGAGAGAGTCAGACCTCATGTCTAATTTTGATTTACATAATGACGCAGCGGTGTTCTCATCTGAACTCCAGAGATGACTGACCTCTGGCTGAGCCGCGATCCAAGCTGATAGTTGATATTTTGAAAAAGCAAAAAGGCCAAATCTCATGCCTTGAGATTTGTCTTTCCACTACGTTTTTTTCCAGCACTAACATCTCTCATACCTCTGGCATGCAGGAGATGAAATTCTTCTAACCTCTTTTAAAAATCACTAATGAGGTTCTTTTTGATGCATGTCAAAACAGGACTAGCAATTTAAAAACAGAGAAGTTAAGAAGTGTTATCATTAAGATGTCCCATCGCAACAGGAAAACAATATGAAAGTGGTTTCATGGTATGAGTAATCTACCAGTCAACTCCTGAATCTGCAGCTACCCACATGTTTACAAAGCACCAGTTTCAACCAGTTGACTGCCCACATTTCTGCAGGTTTGTTTTATTCTTTAACTAACAAGCTGTCAAAGCTCATGGTTCACGCAACGCTTAGCAGCAAACAGCGGATAAACAAAGTCATGCAGTGTTCACACATGAGCAAATGTGCAGAGATGTTGTGGGTGGGCTGCAAAGTTTTCACCCCGCTTTTACCCGGACCTTTTCCTGCCATCGATGCGGTTAAACTTCTGCATGAAGTCGGGGTGAGCTGATGAAAGAAATACTGGAATCATTTTAAAGACAAGGACAGCGAAGATGTCTGTCAGCAATGATTGAAATGCTAAAACTGAATGCTTCTCTTGCTTCGTCCACCATCGTATCATCAACATTACACTGAGGCTTTCACACTGAGCATTTGATGTCATATCCTGCCTCCAAAGACTCTTACATCAGACTTAGACTAGATCCATGACCGGCCTGTCTCCGATCCGTCACAGCACCGGATCTGATTGAGTTCTATTCTAGTCAATGTGTTAACTTCCACTGGATCCACTCCGTCACTTTCCAGCTGTGTCTCTGAGCCTTCTGGATTAGATACACAAGACTACAGAGCAGAACTGGACACAGATCTGGTGGAAGTCCCTTGTAACATCAGACTTCCACTAGATCCATGTCCGGTCCGGAACGCCGCACGGAGCAGGACCTCCGGACAGCTGGAGTCATGTGACCGAGGTTTCCCCCTGCAGTAATCCCTGAATCAAGGATTCTCCTCCTCCTCCTCTCCTCATCCATGTTGTCTTTCTGGTCCTCTGAAAACCTCTGACCTGTTGACTCCAGGCCTGGCTCCACTCATCATGACTTTGGTTTGTTGTTGTAGTTAAGTGAAATAGGGTTAGGTCTGGGGGGGTTGGTTAGGATAATGGGAAGGTAGGGTTAAGGTTAGGGGGGTTAGGGTTAGGGGGGTAGGGTTGAATAGGTTTAGGGTTAGGGGGTTTATTGTTAGGTAGGGTTAGGTTTAGGGGGTTAGGGTAGGGTTAGGGCTGGAGAGTTAGGGGTTTAGGGTTATAGGGGTTAGGATTAGGGTAGGGTTAGCGGGTTAGGGCACAGTTTGGGTAGGGTTAAGGTTAGGGGGGTTAGAGATAGGGTAGGTTTAGGATTAGGGTCTGGGGTTAGGGTTAGGGCAGGGTTTGGGTATGGTAAGGGTTAGTGGGGGTTAGTATACGAATTAGGGTTATGGTCCACTGCGGTCCGGCTCCGTGTTCTCTCATCCGTCAACTTCCACCGGTTGTGTTTTCAGGACCCAGCACGGAGCAGGACCTCCAGACACCTGGAGACATGTGACCGAGGTTTCCCCTTCTGTAATCCCTGAATCAAGGATTCTCCTCCTCCTCCTCCTCTCCTCATCCATGTTGTCTTTCTGGTCCTCTGAAAACCTCTGACCTGTTGACTCCAGGTCTGGCTCCGCTCATCATGACTTTGGTTTGTTGTTGTAGTTAAGTGAAATAGGGTTAGGGCTGGGGGGGTTGGTTAGGATAATGGGAAGGTAGGGTTAAGGTTAGGGGGGTTAGGGTTAGGGGGGTAGGGTTAAATAGGTTTAGGGTTAGGGGGTTATTGTTAGGTAGGGTTAGGTTTAGGGGATTAGGGCTGGAGGGTTAGGGGTTTAGGGTTATAGGGGTTAGGATTA
The DNA here is from genome assembly GCF_009762535.1 of Notolabrus celidotus. Lineage (NCBI taxonomy): Eukaryota > Metazoa > Chordata > Actinopteri > Labriformes > Labridae > Notolabrus > Notolabrus celidotus. The sequence goes on along the minus strand of NC_048281.1, from coordinate 35,601,575 downwards.
GGGTAGGGTTAGCGGGTTAGGGCACGGTTTGGGTAGGGTTAAGGTTAGGGGGGTTAGAGATAGGGTAGGTTTAGGATTAGGGTCTGGGGTTATGGTTAGGGCAGGGTTTGGGTATGGTAAGGGATAGTGGGGGTTAGTATACGAATTAGGGTTATGGTCCACTGCGGTCCGGCTCTGTGTTCTCTCATCCGTCAACTTCCACCGGTTGTGTTTTCAGAACCCAGCATGGAGCAGGACCTCCGGACAGCTGGAGTCATGTGACCGTGGTTTCCCCTTCTGTAATCCCTGAATCAAGGATTCTCCTCCTCCTCCTCTCCTCATCCATGTTGTCTTTCTGGTCCTCTGAAAACCTCTGACCTGTTGACTCCAGGCCTGGCTCCGCTCATCATGACTTTGGTTTGTTGTTGTAGTTAAGTGAAATAGGGTTAGGTCTGGGGGGGTTTGGTTAGGATTGGGGAGGTAGGGTTAAGGTTAGGGGGGTTATTGTTAGGTAGGGTTAGGTTTAGGGGGTTAGGGTAGGGTAAGGGCTGGAGGGTTAGGGGTTTAGGGTTATAGGGGTTGGGGGTTGGTGCTGGGGGGTTAAGGTTAGGGGTTTAGGGTTATAGGGGTTAGGATTAGGGTAGGGTTAGCGGGTTAGGGCACAGTTTGGGTAGGGTTAAGGTTAGGGGGGTTAGAGATAGGGTAGGTTTAGGATTAGGGTCTGGGGTTAGGGTTAGGGCAGGGTTTGGGTATGGTAAGGGATAGTGGGGGTTAGTATACGAATTAGGGTTATGGTCCACTGCGGTCCGGCTCCGTGTTCTCTCATCCGTCAACTTCCACCGGTTGTGTTTACAGAACCCAGCACGGAGCAGGAACTTCAGACAGCTGGAGTCATGTGACCGAGGTTTCCCCACAGTAATCCCTGAATCAAGGATTCTCCTCCTCCTCCTCTCCTCATCCATGTTGTCTTTCTGGTCCTCTGAAAACCTCTGACCTGTTGACTCCAGGCCTGGCTCCGCTCATCATGACTTTGGTTTGTTGTTGTAGTTAAGTGAAATACGATCTGGTGATAACACAGAGTGTTTTATTCTGAAAATTAACCGGATGTTTTCATTTTGTTTTGGTGAAACCTGACTTCCTGTCCCGCTCCATCTGCTCTGTTGAGATTGATGCGTCGTCCTCAAACGGCCTCTGCCAAAAATAGAAGTCTTGTGTATCTGATCCGGAGGACTCCGACCTGCCGGATCAGAGACGCAGCCGGAATGCAACAGAGTGGATCCAGTGGAAGTTAACATATTGACTAGAATAGAAACCAGATCAGATCTGGAGCTGTGACGGATCAGAGACAGATCGGACACGGTGAAAGAGGCTTAAGAGACAATCTGGTGAACACAGTGACGCATCAAGCATGCTAAAGAGATCCCTCAGGACATGGTGGAGACCAAAAAGGGGGCTAAAAATAAACAAAGAGACATGGAGTGGAGTTTGCATGTTCTCCCTGGGTACTTCAGCTTCCTCCCACAGTCCAAAGACATGCTCATCAGGTTCATTGGTGACTCTAAAAACAGAGTGTGTTTGGTTCTCTGTCTGCATGCCCTTCTGCAACACTGAACAGGAGTGACGGTAAAGATAACAGATGAACAAAGACAGTTCCCAGTGCATGATCATATCTGTCTTGAGCTGCTATTCTTGTAGTCTGCATTGGCTTTATTTGCACAACAGGATGAAGTTTGAGACAATTCTTCAGAGCATCATTTAGCACAAGTGGCACTAAGCTACATATTGCTGCAACTCATCCTCCCAAGGTTGCCCTGCCCTAAAGCATTCCTCTCTCTGTGGTCTGTTTGACTCTTAATACGATCATAACTTACCAAATGAACCTCACGCTGTAATGAAGAAGTCTTCAGACGAGACACTGAGCCATTAAACTCAGAAAATGAAGAGTTGGGTAATAAATCGAGTCAGAGGAGGGGATCACTTTCTCATGGACTTCTACACAGTCAGACTTCTTTATGCAGGAGGATACATCCACTCCTTACAGTCTATACCTCACAGCTTGTTTTATGTAGCAAGAAATACACAACCTGTCCTTATTAAGAGTTATCTCTTCCTCTGTGCTTCGTTTCAGGGCAGCACATCGATTTTAGTCAAAGGTGCTTTCCCAGACATCTTTATGAAACTGTAAGTTCAGTGTGACCATACCTCAAACACAGCTGTGCCATATTAAGAAAACCAGAGGTGTCAACAGTATTCACATTCATTACTCAGGTAGAAGTACAGATACTAGAGTTTAAAAAGACTTCTGTAGAAGTTGAAGTATCAGCTCAAGCTTTCTACTCAAGTAAAAGTCAAGTCAAGTCAACTTTATTTATGCAGCACATTTAAAAACAACCAGTGTTGGCCAAAGTGCTTTACAAGGTAAAAAGTAAAAAGTACATGAAGACAACAATAAACAACAACATAACAGGATATTAATGTCCTCTTCACGAGGAGAAGGCCAAAGAGAAGAGATGTGTCTTCAACAAAGATTTAAAACATTCAACAGAGGGGGGTTGATCTTAATTGGAGTGGTAAGCCATTCCAGAGCTTTGGGGGCCGCTGCTGCAAAGGCTCGGTCCCCCCGGGTTTTAAGGCGACTTTTAGGCACATCCAGGAGCAGCTGGTTTGTTGACCTCAGTGCTCGGGTTGGGTTGTGAGCATGGAGAAGATCAGCCAAGTAGGATGGTGCCAATCCATTTAGGGTCTTGTACGTTAAAAGTGCAACTTTAAAATCAATCCTGTGACGGACTGGGAGCCAGTGGAGAGCACGCAGCACAGGTGTGATGTGCTCCCTCTTTTTCCTGCCAGTCAGGAGGCGAGCTGCCGCATTCTGTACAAGCTGCAGGCGCTGAATAGACGCCATGTCTAAGCCCACATACAAAGAATTACAATAATCAAGCCTAGCCGTAATAAAGGCGTGTACCACTCTCTCTAGATCCTTAGGAGGGAGATATGCCTTCACCTTCGCTATGAGTCTCAGCTGGAAGAAGCTGGACTGAACCACAGAAGAGATTTGTTTCCTAAATTTGAAGGCTCTGTCAAAATGAACTCCAAGGCTCTTTACAGAGGAGTGAGTATTTGCTGCAAGAGGGCAGAGAGTGCTCCCATCGAACTGTTGGGGCTGTCCAAATACAATGACCTCAGTTTTTTCCTCGTTAAGGTGCAGAAAATTTAGGCTCAGCCATAACTTTACATCTTTCAAACAGTTGAACAAGGACTGCAGGGATCCATTCCTCTTTAAGCTGAACGGCATATAAATTTGCACATCATCAGCATAACAATGAAATGAGACGCCATATTTCTGGAAAATAGATCCCATGGGCAGCATATACAATGAGAACAGGATAGGGCCCAAAACAGACCCCTGAGGAACACCACAAGTAAGAGGGGCTGTCTCAGAGGAAAAATCTCCGAAATGGACAGAGAAACTTCTGTCTGTCAGGTAGGATTGAAACCAACTGAGTGCTAAACCCTTAATTCCACAACTATCAAGGCGTGACAGGAGAATTGTGTGGTCGACAGTGTCAAACGCAGCAGATAGGTCCAAAAGTACCAAAATGACAGAGTCACCCGAGTCAACAGTTAAAATCACATCATTAAAAACTCTTAAAAGTGCAGTTTCTGTGCTGTGACGTGCTTTAAAACCAGACTGAAACTTTTCATAAATGTCATGATCTGCTTAAAAAAAAAAAAAAAAAAAAAGTGTAAAAGCTATGGTTTCAAAACTACTTCAAGTATAAAAGTAAAAGTAATGGATGGGGAATAAAGGCCATGCTGCGCCACAGGGGCCCATAGTGCACTATCTCCCCAAAATAAACATTTTTCTAAATGCCATAACGACTATAATGTTATATTAATAAGTTAATGTGGAAATATTTGGGTTGCACCTGTTTCAGTCCATTAACGTGTTTCATGGAGTGGAAGATATGATGACTAGTTGCCTATAAGTATTGTAATGGTGCAAAAAGTCAAACTTCACATGCATGTTAACAACAGCCTTTATTGGAATGTCAATATACATCCAAGCATCAAGCACCCACTCACATTCAAGACCCAGAACAGCTGGTGCTGACCAACAGGGTCTTATTCAAACGCATTCAAAAGGAGTTGTTTTTGCATCCAACCATTTCAAAAAATTCTTCCAGGGATGTAGAAGGGTTGGTTGGTCTTCCTGTCCCAACCTCCACGCTGGTGCTTGGTTGGGACATTTTGCTTGAGTTCTCTTGAGTCTCTTCGCACTAGGCTACATGCGTCTGCTATTTCCTTGCTGGTGCAAGGAGAGGAAGAATTTGGCAGGTGCAGGAGGAGGCAGATTTTTCCCAGGGCTTCAAAGTGGGAAGGACTTCTCCTGCAAAACACCCAAACCTGACTAAATAAACACTTTGAACACATGCACATGGAGGTAGAGTGAGGGATACCGATCCCTTCCTGTGTGGTCATCAGGATGGTAAACTGTTTTTCTTGAATATGAATCACAGGAAGAGCCGCCCTTTCACTCTCATGCTAATACCGCTCCTCACAAGGTTTCCATTTCCTCCTGATAGCCACTAGGTGTGTGTGTGTGCGTCTGTGTGTGTGTGAGATAACTGGACTCCAGTGAGATCAAATAGAAGGATCATTTATTTGAATAAACTCAAAGGCTTTAACTTGCATTTATTACCTACATGCATGACTGCCAGGCCTCACAGCTGCGCAAACCATCCCAGCTGAGCTTCTCCCGCTCTACCTAAGGGCGAACATAAACACTCAGCCTGTTGAGGGGATGACTTTGAGGTTTGATGTATCAGAGGCAACTTTACAAGCTTCTCTCTACCTACGTCTACCTTTCCTTTAAAGCAGTAGTCACAGGACCACCCTGTGTTTGCTCCCAAAGATGAGCCGTCCCCATGAGGACGAACATTAGCTCACTCACATACACCCACTCCCGTATGGGTGCAGAGGCCCACAAACAGTTGTGAGTCGGGGGATTCCCAGAGGGCGGTTCACAGCAGAGTGAGGTCATCACATACTGTAGTGTTGCACACACACCCCAAAACTTCTGGGTGAAAAAAAAGTAGTAAAATACGTCCACTTCAGATGCATGCCGACGCTCACACACAGCCATGAAGCTCTGGAGGTTGTTAGACATTGGTTTGAAGAACATAAAGCATCCTGATGTTTTGGAAATCACCTCCGTGTGTTTGTATAGCTGTGAGGATCTGCTGTTCGGCCTGAGAGCATGACGTAAGGATGGGAGCTCGTCAATGAACAGAGATGAGAAAGTTCAAACTTAAACATCAGAGTATTTCTTCTGCTGGAGAGATGCAGAAAAATGAGAGTGGGAACTTTGTTTTGATTGGTCAGCATGGCGGCCATGCGGCCAATCACATGTGAGGATATAGGATACAGGTGATGGAGGGGAGGCTGTGTGTCGTGGTTTCATCTGTTCCTTCTGAGAGGGTTAGGGTTAGGGTTCTTCTCAAAGACCGGGCAAATACTCACTGAGAGGAGAAACCGGATCAGACCATCCAAGCTGAGGACATTAATAATGTTTGCTCCAGTTTGGTTCTGGTTCTGTTGGTTTGAATTTGGTTCTAGTTCTGGTTCTGTTTGCTTTAGTTCGGTTCTGATTCGGTCGGTTCTGCTCCGGTTCTGGTTCGGTTCTGGTTCGGTTCTGGTTCGGTTTGCTTTAGTTAGGTTCTGATTCGGTTCGGTTTTGGTTCGGTTCTGGTCCGGTTCTGGTCCGGTTCTGGTCCGGTTCTGGTTCGGTTCTGGTTCGGTTCTGATTCGGTTCTGATTCGGTTCGGTTCTGATTCGGTTCGGTTCTGGTTCGGTTCTGGTTCGGTTCTGGTTCGGTTCTGGTTCGGTTCAGGTTCGGTTCAGGTTCGGTTCTGGTTTGGTTCTGGTCCGGTTCTGGTTCTGTTTGCTTGAGTTCGGTTCTGGTTTGGTTCTGGTTTGGCTCTGGTTCGGTTCTGGTTCGGTTCTGGTTCGGTTCTGGTTCGGTTCTGGTTTGGATTGCTTAAGTTTGGTTCTGGTTCTGTTTGCTTTGACTTTGGTTCTGGTTCTGTTTTCTTAAGTTTAGTTCTGGTTCTAATCCTAACCCTAACCCTAATCCTAACCCTAACCCTAACCCTAATCCTAACCCTAACCCTAACCCTAACCCTAATCCTAACCCTAACCCTAACCCTAACCCTAACCCTAATCCTAACCCTAACCCTAACCCTAACCCTAATCCTAATCCTGACCCTAACCCTAACCCTAACCCTAATCCTAATCCTGACCCTAACCCTAACCCTAACCCTAATCCTAACCCTAACCCTAACCCTAACCCTAATCCTAACCCTAACCCTAACCCTAACCCTAACCCTAACCCTAATCCTAACCCTAACCCTAACCCTAACCCTAATCCTAACCCTAACCCTAATCCTAACCCTAACCCTAATCCTAACCCTAATCCTAACCCTAATCCTAACCCTAACCCTAACCCTAACCCTAACCCTAATCCTAACCCTAACCCTAATCCTAACCCTAACCCTAACCCTAACCCTAACCCTAACCCTAACCCTAATCCTAACCCTAATTCCTTGTGGACTCAACATGATTTTTGAAGTAATTGATCTTAAACACTTTCAGAAAGTTAACAGTAGCAAGACTCACATATCCCTTCAGCCACCAGATGGTATCAGAACAATGGTGGATATGCTGTTTGTAATGACTCAGCACAATTTTATAATTTATTAGAAATGTATTCAAATTATTTCAGGGACCCCCACGCTATGGTTCGCGGACCCCCAGGGGTCCCAGGACCCCACTTTGAGAACAACTGGTCTAGGGACTATGAATATATGAGTTATTTCCACTTCTTACTCCCTTTAGTGTCCAAAGAAAGTCAGAAACTTCCACAACAACACATCAGAGGTGAAGACCGCCTCATCGTTGGCACTCTGAGAATAGTCTGAATGACTTGATAAAACTTGCAGCAGCCTGCGTCCTCAGAAACAATGTCCTGGATTAACTCGACAATCCACAGACCTCACCCTGCAGCTTCGCACTGGGACTATTTCTTCAATCTCGAGGAGTTCCAATGAAAACTGTTCCCGGTGAGGTCTGTGGATTTTCCTGGACAGCCTGAGACATTCCTTCTAGAAATAGATGTTAACTTTTCAATTGTAGTTTTTCAACACGTTGAACACCACAAAGCGGGATTGCAGTCACCTCCATTGTATCGGGGGTGGTGACAGAACGCCGGCAGGAGGATATTTCAAAACTTCAGGACATGAAACCAAAACTATCTGCAGGGTAAGCTAACCTGGAGAGGAAGCAAGAAAATAAACATATTTTTAGTGTTGAATGTTTGTTTCTTAAAGATGCAGTCTGCTGACTTTGGCCCCATGTGCATTCAACATAAGCCAGGTTTTTATAGCACCCTGCATCCTCTGAGACTTTACATTACCAGGCTTGTGGTGTAACGTCTGAACTAACTGTCATAAAGCATTTCCTACTGAGAGGCCTGAGAGGTCCATATATTTCAGGACACCGGTAAACCTCAGTCTGACCTGAGAAAAAGTACACAAGTTATATAACGTGATCACTTTAAACGCCGAAATGGACGTGTAGAAAAACGTGAACATGCAAAGCAGACACTCTTTCCCTCGCTCTGTTAGCCTCTTCCTCTCACACACACACCATATGCACTCACAAACAATGTCAAACCACAACTGAGTCACTTTGCTTCCTGAGGGAAAATTGGCTCCACAAGGAGGGCAGTGAAGGCCTCACACTGCTGAACGATAGCGCTGACAGCAGTACTTTGCACACACATGTTTGCTGAGTTCCCACACACTCAGCTGCCGGCGTGTTTTCTAGGTGATACGGCAAAAAACATGACCAGGATTCTTCAGTTTCTACTGAATCCTTATCTGTTCTAAAACATGCTTGTTCAATCAGCTGAGGTGGTTTTTGTAAGGTTAGGATCCCATCAGTGATTCATGTTCACGAGGTTTTTATCAGGGCTCAGCTGTTCAAACATTATCCTAAGGGATTAAAGCAATCCGAGTGGATCAAGTCTTGAAAACATTCCAAAGTAAAGAGGGTGGTGATGAAATCAGGTGTGATCCGTGGACATGGTCTCTGTGACGTCACCTCCCGGGTTTCTGGAGGGGAGTTTTGAAGCATAATGACGGCGGTCACAGAAGTGGGAATGCTGACTCAACTTAACTTTCTGTCGACCGTGCAAGAGGCAAAGAGGTGGAGCTGAGCCCTGAGGCTTAAAGGTACAGTGTGCATGCCTGTCACTCACATAAGCCACGCCCCCAATTAAGACAAATGAATGATCCTTAACGATGGAACAGCCTGCTGGAGGATCTGAGGGGAGCTGATAGAGATATAGAGACTTTTCAACATAAACTAAAAACAGATTTATTCAGTCTGGATTTTATGTAGAGGTTAACAATTTTATTAATTACTTTTTACTGTTATATTGAGTTAAATGTTGCTTTATTATTGTATTAATTTGAACTGTTCATCTTATTTTATTCATTTATTCATTCATTTATTTATTTTAATTTATCTACTCAGTTTTATTGACATTTTTAGCCTTAATTTTATTTTTTCAACTCTCATCCTTTCCCTTTTTAAATTTATTTATTTAACTATTTATATTCTTAATATTAATTTGACTCTTTAACTTAGTTTAACACATCTTTTATTGTTACTGGTGTGCATTAGTCTCTATTTTAGAATCCATTTTTGTTTTTTTAATATGTCTGTCCATTATTTTTATTTTACATATTTTGTGATATTTTGGTTTTGAATTGCATCCTTACTATCCTGATTGTGTGAGTGAGTGACACTTGAGGGTTCTAAAAGATATTTTTGTTCCCATCAAATATTTCACCAAGAAGGGTTTCAAATAAATAAATAAATAATTAGATTGTAATTATAAAATTAATAATACATTTTATTTAAAGGTGCCTTTCAGGGCAGAGTTAAAAAGAATCCAAAAACCAAAATTATATATTTTAAAAATGTAATCAACAAGACATGTTACATGTATTTATAATAAATACAATTAATAGGGTAAAATACAGTGCAGTGAAAAGGTTTAATCAGAGTGAATTAGCCAGTTTAAAAAGATGTGTTCTGAGATTGTGTGAATTTTGGCGCCCCCTGTGGACAGAGTATGTAGTGCAGTGTCATTTAGAGCTCTGATATTTCAGATATGGTCCTTTTTAACAGTCTGAATCTAGAGAAAGTTGATCCAATCCAGTTTTACTTTGAAAAACCTTTGAAATGGTCTCTTAAATAATCTTTTTATCCTATTCAAAATGTACATTTTGCTTTTTTTATTTGCGCTTTTATTTATTAGCTCATTAGTCCCAGTTTTTACCCATTGTGTTGCATTGAATTACTGAGTGGTGGAAATGCAAAACACTTTTACTTTTAATAAAGGAATCTTGATCTTGATCTTGAAAACCTGATCCTGGATAACAGAAACATGGATCCCAAATCTGGATCTTTCTCATCCAGTTTCAAACTTTTGCACGACCAGGCTTTGATCTAAATTTCCAGGAGAGGTTCTCTTGTCCTAGAATCAAATAAACCTGTTAATGAAACCTGTAAAAACCCTACATGAAGCTGTTTTCACAGATTTAAAATAGAAATAAAAGATTAAAAAAAATGCATCCTTGTCATAGTGAAGAGGATGCAAACCACAAATGAGTTTCTTCTGTTTCCTTTTTGTCTTGCAGCACAGAAGACATCCACTTCCTCCACTGGTGGATCAAACAATCCTTTGCAGGGAGAGGTTGCTGAGTTCTGGGGCGTGCACTTCATGTGCAGGGAATAAAAATATAAAACAAATTGCAAATGCAAAGTCTGGTCATATGGAGCCCTTCATGAGCAAAATTCAATCAACAAGACATGTCACAGTGTAAATAATAAATACAATTAATAGGGTAAAATACAGTGCAGTGAAAAGGTTTAATCAGAGTGAATTAGCCAGTTTAAAAAGATGTGTTCTGAGATTGTGTGAATTTTGGCGCCCCCTGTGGACAGAGTATGTAGTGCAGTGTCATTTAGAGCTCTGATATATCAGATATGGTCCTTTTTAACAGTCTGAATCTAGAGAAAGTTGATCCAATCCAGTTTTACTTTGAAAAACCTATGAAACTGTCTCTTAAATAATGTTTTTATCCTATTCAAAATGTACATTTAGCTTTTTTTATTTATGCTTTTATTTATTAGCTCATTAGTCCCAGTTCTTACCCATTGTGTTGCGTTGAATTACTGAGAGGTGGAAGTGCGAAATCTTGATCTTGATCTTGAAAACCTGATCCTGGATGACAGAAACATGGATCCCAAATCCGGATCATTCTCATCCAGTTTCAAACTTTTGCACGACCAGACTTTGATCTAAATTTCCAGGAGAGGTTTTCTTGTCCTAGAATCAAATAAACCTGTTCATGAAACCTGTAAAAACACCAGATGAAGCTGTTTTCACAGATTTAAAATAGAAATAAAAGAGGGGAAACTGCATCCTTCTCATAGTGAAGAGGATGCAAACCATAAATGAGTTTCTTCTGTTTCCTTTTTGTCTTGCAGCACAGAAGACATCCACTTCCTCCACTGGTGGATCAAACAATCCTTTGCAGGGAGAGGTTGCTGAGTTCTGGGGCGTGCACTTCATGTGCAGGGAATAAAAATATAAAACAAATTGCAAATGCAAAGTCTGGTCATATGGAGCCCTTCATGAGCAAAGTGTATTATTGTTAAATGTTAGATCTGTTGCAGTTTCATCATCGTTCTCTCGCCTCGCCCTAAATCATAAAAAGACAAACAAAAAAAAAAATCCATAAATCGTGAGAGGAAGCAACAAAACAAAGAAAACATTCACACAAGAGCCGGAAATTTTTCAAGACATAAAAAAACCCCAGTAAATTAACTTCGAACCCACACAAAGGAGGTCATGTTTGGAGGCAATCTGACGCAAAGCTATGCAGAGATTTTGGCTCCTCGTCCCTAATAGTTTCCTGTGTGGTCCACGTTTAGCGGCTTGTGTTACATCCAGCATCTATTACACAGACAGAGCCGGGGTCAGAGCACGCATATTACCCTGTAATGATGATTTATGGCCTAATTCATTACCCTGTGACATCCTAGAGAACGCAGAGCAGTAAGATAATATACACTCCGAACACGTCTTCGGGCTTTCTTTGGATGCACGCTCAGAGACAGCAGAGGCCAAGTCCTTGACACCGTTTACAGCTTTTCAATTGCACTACAAATCCATAAGAAATAAAAAAGTGACCAGAGGAAATAAAAAGAGAGTTTTGCTGTAATTGGGGTGTAATCAGAGTCGTAGAAGTATCCGTCAGCGTGCCCACAGAGAGCAGGAATCAGCTCAGCGTGGATGCAGAATACCGGGGCCTGTGACGGGCGCAGCCGGCCTGTCAGATGGTGTTTCTTAAATGCTGGATGCCCTGACCTCAGACCGGTCTGCACATCCATTTAGCTCTAATGAACATGACTCAGTGTTTGTAATGGCAGCTGCAGCCTAATCTGCTGTATTCCTGCAGGTTACGAGTTCAGCTGCAGATACGGAGGTGAAGCTGAGGTGAAAGGCTGTTGGGTTCACACGGATACACACACACACATACTCACACACAGACATGCAGCAACACATCTGCAACCACACACACACACACACACACGCAGGTCATGATATTGGAGTAACACGTGTTCGGGTAATTTACACCACATGCACAAAAAGCCAAAATAACAGCTTTCCAGCTTAGCAACTGTCAACAGAGAGACCAAACTGAATGTCATCATCGGATTGGGTCTAAGTTTCCTCCACCCACAGGATGGTTTGCCCGGTGCCCCGTTTCTGTTTCATTGCTTACACTCAGGCACAAACAAACACACACACACACACACCAACACACACACGTACACACACAGTGGGATGATAATGACTGAAACCACTAATTATTTCAGGGCAACTATTTTGATTCCCGCTCGACCCACAGAGACGGGGCAGAAAACAGGGGGAGGAAAGAAGGAGAGTATTTAGGTTCATCTCCACAAACATGCACGGCCTGCAACACCAGGTACTACACTACGCCCCCCAACCAAGAGGATGCTCTGACCGGATGTGGTCCACAAGACTGGGCTAGCAGAGGCCACGGGTTTTCAGAGTGTTTGATTTGTCATCACAGGGATGTTCAGACAATGTCAGCAAAATACAAAAACTAAGCATTAAAGGCGCTCATGCTTTCACAAACAGATCCAATGTCTGTCCTGTAAGGGTAATTTTAGATGGATGCAAATGTGCATGACACACTTTTAGGTGTCATGAACACCTGTCTCGATCAAAGCCGACCCACTGCAGACAGATGGTGCACAACGCTTGTCTTCCAAAGAAAGTGCTGACCCCAGTTGATTTTTGGTAGGAGTCCCCTTTGCTGTATCTCTGAGTTTTAATCTCTCTGTTCTGTCTGATCCTCCAAATCTCCACCTGATGCCCTCAGACTCTCTCTTTTCCACATATGTTCACCTGTCCCTTGCTCTGATACACCCTGAAGGTTCCAGAGCTTTCTCACTTCCCAACTGCTCACCCAAGTCTACCTCAAAAATCATCCTAACCCACCATCCTTGTTTTCTTGACCTGCATGCATCAATCAATCAATCTTTATTTATAAAGCATCAAATCCCAACAAACATTGGGAAGAGCAGGTCTAGACCGTACTCTATGTTCTATTATTAACAAAGACCCAACATCAATACCGGATCAGATCCAGTCCCATCTTCCAGACAGGACTCAGTCTGATCTCATCTTAATCCACCATGAGCAGAGCACTTTGCAGCATTTAGCAAGTTACAGTGGCAAGGACAAACTTCCTTTAACAGGCAGAAACCTCCAGCAGGACCAGACTCATGTTAGACACACATCTGCTGAGACCGAGTTGGAGAGAGGGATAGAGGGAGATGAAGAGAGAGAGAGAGATGATAGTGGGAAGACGGATAGTAGTAGTTGTAGCAGCTGGAGTCTGGACCACGTCCACAGCAGCAGAGATCCAGAGGAACCTACGAGACAAGGGAGCTCAGGGACTTCTTCTTCTCTTTCTTTTTATATAGCGCCTTTCAAAAAACCCAAGGTCGCTTTACAGGGTCAGGTAGGGGGTCTGGGGGGTAGGTGGGGATATCTTACTGGGAAAGGCCTTGAGGAAAAGGTGCGTTTTGACTGCTTCTTTAAAAGTGTCCAGGGTTGGGGCGCAGCGGGTGTCGGGAGGGAGAGAGTTCCACAGAGGGGCCGCCGCACTGAAGGCTCTGTCCCTGAAGGTCCACAGCTTAGTCCAGGGGGATGGAGAGGAGACCCAGGTCCGAAGACCGTAGGTTTCGGGATGGAGTGTGTTGGTGGAGGAGGTCAGCCTGGTATTGGGGGGGCGAGGGCATGCAGGGATTTGTATTTGAGGAGGAGGAGCTTATAGGTGATGCAGTACTTAACAGGGAGCCAGTGGAGGTGCATGAGAGTAGGGGTGATGTGCTGCCAGGGCTTGGTGTGTGTGAGAACCCTGGCAGCTGAGTTCTGCACGTATTGGAGCCGGTCCAAGGTATTGCTGGGTACCCCGAACAGGACTCCATTGCAGTAATCCAGCCGGGAGGTTATGAAAGCATGGATGAGGGTCTGGGCACTCCAGAAAGGTCTATGGTTAGTAACTTTAATGGGACAGGAAGAGTTAAAGTGAGAGACAGGCAGAGAGAGGAGAGAGAGGGAAAGACGTGTCAGTTCTCCCTGGCAGTCTAAGCCTAAAGCTGTCTAAGCCTTTAGAAGTCTAAGCCTAAAACAGGGAGAAGGCCCCGGGGAAGACCCAGTACTCGGTGAAGGGATTATAAATCCTGCCTGGTCTGAGATCGCCTCGAGATTCCCAAGGAGGAGCTGGACAGTGTTGCAGGGAGAGGGATGTCTGGGGCAATTGTTTTGGACTGCTACCATCCATCCATCTATTTTAGCAGAAGAAAATAGATGGATGGATGGAGCCTAAAGCAGTCTAAGCCTTTAGCTGTCTGAGCCTATAGCAGTATGATTAAGACCTGGTCCAAGCCTGATCCAGCTCTAACTATAAGCTTTATCAAATAGGAAAGTTTGAAGCCTACTCTTAAAAGTAGAGAGGGTGTCTGCCTCCCAGACCCTGACTGGTAGATGATTCCAAAGGAGAGGGGCCTGATAGTTGAAGGCTCTACCTCCCATACTACTTTTAGAGACTTGAGGTACGATGAGCAGGCCTGCATGTTGGTTTGCTGCTTTGCAGGTCTTGGATTTGCATATCTGACATAATTTTCAGAATCAGATTTCATTTTTAAATCCATCACACTGAGTCAGAGACGTTGACGTATTCTTCTCGTTGTATGGAGCGATGTCGTCAGCTTGTTATCATGTTGTGGAGGAGGTTAGGGAGTTGACACACACACACACACACACACACACACACACACACACACACACACAGAGTGAGGAGCAGTGTGCGGACCTACAGTGCAGTCAGTGTGGCTGGTTAGCAGCGTACAGCATGTGGTCCAGTGGGAGTCGACTGGGAGGATAATTAGAGGCTTGTTTCAAGTGGAGCAGACCTTACAGTAACAAGGCTGTGACGGTGACAGATTGATGGCCTGTAATGGGAGGTTAGGACAACACTGGAGGTCCTCCTCATGAATGGATGATGGGCATTTTACCTACTGTGCTGCTCCATGTGATGCACGAGAGCTGTCTGGGAAAGAAGTTTGGGAAAATCCCACGAGGCTGCGAATGTGCAAACGAAGCCGGTTGTTTCTCTGACACGTTGTGTATTTCTAGGAGATTACATCTGTGAGTCCAAATGATGTGATGCAACTTAAATATTCCTCGAAAATGTAAACATAATGACGGATAACGGTTCTGTCATCTGGTGTGTTGAAATGAGACAGATCTCTCTCTGCAGCAGCAGCAGCAGCAGCGGCAGCAGCAGCAGCGGCGGTGTGGCAGCAGCAGAAACATTCCATATCAAGCTACACATTATGAAGGATTAATGGAAGATGAAAAAACCTCTGTGGGGAAAACAATTTGCCCAGTTTCTGCGGTCGAACGAAATGATTCAGAAAGATTTAGAGCTGCAGAAACGCTCTCGTACAGAAGCCTGATAATCAAAACATCCAATCCCTGAAATCAGGATGATTTGAAGCCGTCCAGAAAAAAAAAAGAGTCTCCGTTCAGGAGCGCCGAAAAAGAAAAACACAAACAACTTACTGTACAATGAACTCAAAAACACGGGTCAGCTCCTTTCCCTAAAAACATTCCCTGAAACAAACTCAGTGACTTAATATAGCCGTTCCCCCTCGGACCCTGCCCTGACCCAAGCTTGACCAAACTTGCGGTCGCTTGCTGTCTCACTCAGATCCTCGCTGATGACTCTGAACTCTCTGCAACGCTTTGGCTCGCTGGACCCACTTCATCAAGTCAGGAGATTGCAGAACAAAACACACACACACACACAGAAACACACACACATGCACGCTCAGGCGCATCAATGCATGCTTGTACAGCAACACACTCACACACTTTGAATGCTTTCTCAGCACAATGTTGCAGCCTGCTTTTTGCGCAACGCCAATTCAAATCAATTATGGTCTTCCTACCAAAAAAACAGGTCTCCTAAGGCTCCAACAGAGCTGCACAGAGAGCGTCTCTGAATCCATCACGGATGATAAATCTTGTTTATGATGTTGCAGTGTAATTGTGATGTATATTTTCTTGTGGTAGCATCCTACCAGACTTGATTGGATACATTATGCAAATAGTTTTCGTGAAGAATGCAGAGCAGATTTTAAGATTGCGCTCGCCGTCTCCGCTCTGTCTCTTTGTGTCGTGTTTACACTGGGGTTATTGTCTTTCTCCATCAGATGTGTGTGTGTGTGTGCGTGTCTCAGTGTGTGTGTTTGCATGAGAGGGGAAAAATGGGAAGCACTCATGCAGATTTGAAGAATTCGGGTTAGGAGTATTTTCCATTATCTTTCAAACCGAGTCTTCCTCCTGGGAGCAGTTTCTGGTTTTTCAAGGAGTATCGCTCCAACAATCCCATTAGGTTACAAGAATATTACTGTGATACGTTCTGACAGTGTTTGTACAAGGGGAGGCTTTTCAGTGTGCTTTTTTTGGGGGGGTTTGGATGACATTATTATTGAATATTTAAACCAATGAAGGATGATCTGTTTCGTTAAAAACATCATGTCACCCGTGTGTCCGAGCACATCCAGAGGAAACCCCCAATAAATCAGAATGTTCTGCCTCTATAAACACTGCAGAGAAGAAAGCAGAGAGGTTAGCTTGTGGGAACAGTTTCTTGCTTTTCAACGTCCCATTTTCAGCGTTTCCACGAAAGAGAAATCTGCAAAGAATACGATACTTTTCGTTTGTTTACACGCTGAAGGTTCCCTCGCCGCCGGTACTTGATCGCCAGGCTAGTTGAGTTTAACTTTGTATAAACACATAGCTGCACAACAACACGGGAAAAGCCCTCCTCTATGTCCCTTTGTGCATTGCTTACACACTGTTTAGAAGAAGCTGCTCGCTCACTGGAGGGACAACTTTGATTTTCTGTCAACACCAAAAAGGCTGTACTGATCAGGCCGCCTCTGTACTCTTTGTTTCTGTGTTACCATCCTCTCTCTCTGTGATTATTTCCATAGTGAAGCACCACCTTCACAACAAACCTCTCCCTGACGACCCACCTGCTCGCCTCAGCTAACCGTGCTCTCTCTTGTTTGAATGCAAAACAAACTCAGATTAGAGGTGGCCTGAAGGGAGAGGGGGCGGATCCTGAGGAATGATTAAAGTGATGCAAGGCAGGTCTGAGCGATCAGCAGCAGCTGGGTACCAAGGGCGCCACACCCACGCCAGATTTACAATCCTTCTTCTGACCTCCAAAGATCTTAATGATCAGACACCTTCGTATCTTAAAGACCTCATAGTGTCCTATTCCCCCTCTAGAACACTACACTCCCAACATGCAGGCCTGCTCAAGTCTCTAAAAGTAGTATGGGAGGTCGAGCCTTCAGTTATCAGGCCCCTCTCCTTTGGATTCATCTACCAGTCAGGGTCCGGGAGGCAGACACCCTCTCTACTTTTAAGAGTAGGCTTCAAACTTTCCTTTTAGATAAAGCTTATAGTTAGAGCTGGATCAGGCTTGGACCAGGTCTTAGTTATGCTGCTATAGGCTTAGACTGACACACTGGGATCCTGTCTTTCCCTCTCTCTCCTCTCTCTGCCTGTCTCTCGCTTTAACTCTTCCTGTCCCATTAAAGTTACTAACCATAGAGCTGGATCAGGCTTGGACCAGCTCTTAAATCATACTGCTACAAGCTTAGACTGCTTTAGGCTCCATCCATCTATCTATTTTCTTCTGCTTATCCTGGGTCAGGTCCTGGAGGTAGCACTCCGAAACAAATTGCCCCAGACATCCCTCTCCTCACAACTCTGTCCAGCTCCCCCATGGGAATCTCGAGGCGATCCCAGACCAGGCAGGATTTATAATCCCTTCACCGAGTACTGGGTCTTCCCCGTGGCCTTCTCCCTGCTTTAGGCTCAGACTTCGAAAGGCTTAGACTGCCAGGGAGAACTGACATACTGGGATCCTGTCTTTCCCTCTCTCTCCTCTCTCCGCCTTTCTCTCACTTTAACTCTTCCTGTCCCATTAAAGTTACTAACCATAGACCTTTCTGGAGTCCCTGAGCTCCCTTGTCTCGTAGGTTCCTCTGGATCTCTGCTGTAGATTCCTTTTTTGGGGTCTTTCATTCCTCCTTTCTTTCCTTCTTTTCTGTTCTGCTTTCTTTCTCTCATTCCTTCCTTCTTTCTTTTTCTCCTTTATTCCTTTCATTCCTTCCAGTTCCCCCCCCCCCCCCCCCCCCTCTCTCTCTCTCTCTGTGTTCATGTCTTCATCCTTTATGTCTCATTTTCTCATCCTTTCCTTCACCATTTCTTCTCCTCTTTTTCTTTCTTCTGGTCTCCCTCTCTTCTCTCTTTTCTTAGACCTTTCTGGAGTCCCTGAGCTCCCTTGTCTCGTAGTTTCCTCTGGATCTCTGCTGCTGTGGACGTGGTCCAGACTCCAGCTGCTACAACTACTACTATCCGTCTCCCCACTATCATCTCTCTCTCTCTTCATCTCCCTCTATCCCTCTCTCCAACACGGTCTCAGCAGATGTGTGTCTAACATGAGTCTGGTCCTGCTGGAGGTTTCTGCCTGTTAAAGGAAGTTTGTCCTTGCCACTGTAACTTGCTAAATGCTGCAAAGGGCTCTGCTCATGGTGGATTAAGATGAGATCAGACTGAGTCCTGTCTGGAAGATGGGACTGGATCTGATCCGGTTTTGATGTTGGGTCTTTGTTAATAATAGAACATAGAGTGCGGTCTAGACCTGCTCTGTTTGGGAAGAGTCTGAGGAGAACATTTGTTGGGATTTGGCACTTTATAAATAAAGATTGATTGATTGTTAAAGGCGATTTCAGGAGTTTGGTGAGGAACAATAATCTGAGGTGTCATTAAACGGCTGAATCTCTTCAAAGTGACCGAAGTCTGAGTTTGAAAAGCTCTCGTCATCGTCAGGAGCTTGAAAAAAAAAAAGGATTCTTTGCAGCACACGAAACTGAAACAGCAGATGTGGTGTTTCCGTCTATTGCCACATCTACTTGAAAGCAATAATCACACATTCATGAATTTATTATAAACCAGGCGAAGAGGCCGATCTTAAGCCGACAGTTGCCTCAGCTGACCAGAATTCAAAACGACCGCAAAACACTTGAACTCATGAGGCTGCATCTCTCACGGAGCTGTCAGCGCTGCGATTCCTCATCCTCCATATTACGACTTTCCATCTGCTGTCCTGGACTTGTTGAAAGTCTCTCTTGGAAACACAGAGAATCATTAGAAGAAGAAGAAGAAGAAGAAGAAGAAGAGGAGAAGTGAGAAATGGTCACTCCAGAGGAACGGAGCATAAAAGACTAGACTGCTAAACGTTTCCTGGATGCATCAACAACCCAGAGAGATCGTATCTGCAGACCTCAGAGCGTCCAAAGGTTGATTTTCCATCAAGATAAATCTGACAATCTGGGAAAATCATGCAAGACGTTCTTCAAACTATTTCAAATTCATGTTTCCACAAATGCATAGTCCAAGATTCATGTTTGATTCCTCTGCTCTCACAAGCTGGCCCCGCTCTGACAAAGTAACTGGATAATGACCCCGAAAACCCCGACTGCAAATCAACTCATTGAGTCAAACTCTGTTCCTCAACCGCGGCAGTGACGGGCCTTGCGCAAGTGCTTGTCACTGCCCTGCATGTCAGCAGGCTGCAGACTGGTACGCACATATCTGGGCTCTCAGGGCCGGCCTAATCCTCATGATTTGATTTGTCTTCCCAATAATTGCAACAATTACACAGCATTAGTTAAGCCTGTCCACCCAGCTCAGGTCATGGCTGATTCTTCATGGAGCTGCAGACAGAGTCGGGGGAGGACGGCGACGTTACTGTAGGAAATGACGGCGGGTGAAGTGAGGTGTTGCGTCTGAAAACCACAGACAGCTTTGGTGGATCTTGGATGGACATGGTTCTGGTAAGAAGACTCCCTTGTAGAGGAGTGAAAGGCCAGGAAACACTCGCTCATACACTCGTCATGTGTCTGCTCGAGCATGTGTGTGCTAAAGGGCTTGGCGCTGTGGTTTTGGTTCAGATCTCACTTCTGAGAACAACAGCAGTCATTAATCTCCTCTCAGGATTGCGATTCCCTTCGTGTCTCTAAAAACAGATTTCTATTTTTAGACTTGTTTCTGTCGCCCACACGGAAAAAATAACAAAGATAGAGCGATTGGTGCAACAGGTAAGAGCATCCACAGGTATCTGCATTCCTGCACTCATCTTTTCCAAGGTGTGGTCCGTGCAGCACCTACATCCCTGATTCATCAACCACAGGTTCAATGGAAACAGGACAGAAATAGATAGAGGTGGTTTCATTAATCAGAGCTTAGAACACTCTGGATCCACACCAAGAATTCAGGGGAAGATCCCGCTCATGTTTTTGTTTTCATTTCAAGATTTAGCTCCTCCAAGTGTTTTCTTATTTTGTGTTTCAGAGTTTTAAAGATGACATAGTTGGTGTCTCAGACCACCCTGTTATTTCTTACAAGACGCCAGCTCAACAGACCCAGACTTCATTGATAACCTGGTCTGACAAACTCTGATGGACAAATTCAACCAGATCCGTCTCCGATCTGTCATGGCACCAGATCTGATAGTCGTCTATTCTAGTCAATGTGTTAACTTCCACTGGATGTCTAATCCGGCAGGTCAGAGCCCCCTCTTTCCAAACAGAGCAGGTCTAGACCGTACCCTATGTTTTATTTTTTACCAAAGACCCAACATCAAGACTGGATCAGATCCAGTCCCATCTTCCAGACAGGACTCAGTCTGATCTCATCTTAATCCACCATGAGCAGAGCACTTTGCAGCATTTAGCAAGTTACAGTGGAGAGGACAAACTTCCTTTAACAGGCAGAAACCTCCAGCAGGACCAGACTCATGTTAGACACACATCTGCTGAGACCGTGTTGGAGAGAGGGATAGAGGGAGATGAAGAGAGAGAGAGATTGATGATAGTGGGGAGACAGATAGTAGTAGTTGTAGCAGCTGGAGTCTGGACCACGTCCACAGCAGCAGAGATCCAGAGGAACCTACGAGACAAGGGAGCTCAGGGACTCCAGAAAGGTCTAAGAAAAGAGAGAAGAGAGGGAGACCAGAAGAAAGAAAAAGAGGAGAAGAAATGGTGAAGGAAAGGATGAGAAAATGAGACATAAAGGATGAAGACATGAACACAGAGAGAGAGAGAGAGAGAGAGAGAGAGAGAGAGAGGGAGAGAGAGAGAGAGAGAGGAACTGGAAGGAATGAAAGGAATAAAGGAGAAAAAGAAAGAAGGAAGGAATGAGAGAAAGAAAGCAGAACAGAAAGAAAGTAGGAAAGAAATGAGGAATGAAAGACAGAAAGGAAGTAAGAAAGAAAGAAAGAAAGAAAGAAAGGATGAATAACAGACCCCAAAAAAGGAATCTACAGCAGAGATCCAGAGGAACCTACGAGACAAGGGAGCTCAGGGACTCCAGAAAGGTCTATGGTTAGTAACTTTAATGGGACAGGAAGAGTTAAAGGGAGAGACAGGCAGAGAGAGGAGAGAGAGGGAAAGACAGGATCCCAGTGTGTCAGTTCTCCCTGGCAGTCTAAGCCTATAGCAGTCTAAGCCTATAGCAGTCTAAGCCTAAAGCTGTCTAAGTCTTTAGAAGTCTAAGCCTAAAGCAGGGAGAAGGCCACGGGGAAGACCCAGTACTCAGTGAAGGGATTATAAATCCCACCTGGTCTGGGATCGCCTCAAGATTCCCAAGGAGGAGCTGGACAGTGTTGTGGGGAGAGGGATGTCTGGGTCAATTTGTTTGGACTGCTACCTCCAGGACCCGACCCCGGATAAGCAGAAGAAAATAGATGGATGGATGGAGCATAAAGCAGTCTAAGCCTTTAGCAGCATAACTAAGACCTGGTCCAAGCCTGATCCAGCTCTAACTATAAGCTTTATCAAAAAGGAAAGTTTGAAGCCTACTCTTAAAAGTAGAGAGGGTGTCTGCCTCCCAGACCCTGACTGGTAGATGATTCCAAAGGAGAGGGGCCTGATAACTGAAGGCTCTACCTCCCATACTACTTTTAGAGACTTTAGGTATGATGTGCAAGCACGAGACATCCTTTGTCTCTCATAGAGATTTATAAAGACAGATTCATAACTTCTTTAACTGTTTCAACAAGAGAGGATGTGACCTCTGCAGAAAGTCCTGCTGTTGATGCCTGATGTTTGGATTCAGGGATGTTTGTTCTGATGCAGCCATGAACTTAAAGGTGCAGCAATAAAATGACACCTCTTTGACTTTCTCAGTAAGAAGAAGGCAGATTTAATTTCATGCTAGGTTAAAATATCACGAGACAAATCAAACACATGTCTCTCAAAGAGTCAGGGAGTTATTTCTGAGTTCATGCAGCTGCTGAGTCTTGCCACACTCTCAGTTTTTGGTCACTCTCGTTCACAGTAACCCTCTTTCCCTGGAAACGATCTGCAGCGCTTGACACATTTATCTCTCAGCGTCTCAGCCTCATCTCGGGGCCCACATCTGACACAGGAAGCAGGAGGGGAAACGCTAGGACACTTATTGTTTATCCGTGGGCGGTTTCAGCCTGGTGACCTTTTCTACACTGAAGCTGCAAGGTGTAAAGTTTCACTTTCAAACAATACCGCTCCGCTGCTCTGACACAGATTACTATCACGACTGTGGATCCACTTAATGTCAACCTCTCTGCAGATAAGAGCCCAAGAGCACAACCCGCTTTGTACCGACACAAAGATGTACTTTTGCGAGCAATCAATGCAACTCACAAACTCACAGACGCACCGAGGCTGCAGCTTTTCTTGGTATCAAGTGAGGTCACCTCGAGCAGCGGTGACGTCTGCAGCTGCATTCCAGCTCAAGTGGCGCTCTCTTACGAGCGAGGGGGAAACAGAGAGAATCCTCATGGCGGTTTGTTTGATTGAACGCAGCCTTTCACTTGACTCTGTGGTGAATAATAAAACTAATGCACCCTGCTCTGTGGGGAAATGTCAAGCCTGCAAACGATGTTCAATAAACATCCAGACAATCTGCAGCCACGTCTGGTCAGCGTCAGCCGGGCCCAGAGGCGAGGAGGGTTAGAGCGGGCAGGCAGTGACACACCATTACAGGGACAGTTGAACTTTTCCCCTCCTGGCGTTATTAATCTGCACATTGTTTCATTTCATTGAGAAGGAGATAAATCTGTCAGAGCTCCCGCCTGCAGTCACCGGAGCGAGGAAGAGTGTTAATGTCGCTGGAAAACGCCAGCCGAGGATTCCCTTAAGTTCTCAGTTAAGAGGAATAACAGCTCTGTGATGCATGCAAGGGTGTGTGTGTGTGTGTGTAGTTGGATATTGCACTGTGTGAGTGTGTGTTTGTGTGTGTGAGCGTGTGTGTTGGCTGGAGGAAGTACAGTGACTCTGAAACCAAAGAGAGCCCTGCCCACTCCCACAGTGGAAAGAATGATGAGTTATTCTGTAAATGACACTATTGACCAAACAGATGCTTGCCTGAGGTGAGACGCTGGGCATTGTGTGTGTGTGTGTGTGTGTGTGTGTGTGTGTGTGTGTGTAGCTGAATGCATGTGTGAGTCATCTTTTGCATGCGGCAGCGAGCCATCCAAACATTTTTAATTTGTGTGTGAGTGTGTGTGTGTTGGTGAATGAGCGCTCCTGCAGATGTACACTGGACACCATGAGAGCGGCCTCCTGTGGAGTGTTTGGTTTGTAAATCCTCAATCATCCACTGTGGTTTCAGTGTGTGTGTGGGTGTGTGTGTGTGTGTGTGCAATGAGGGGGCTGGTCCCCCTTGTTATCCTCACACAGGGTGCTTTCTAATCAAATCAACCGCAGAGGAAGTTGTTTACGGTGTGTAGGTGTGTGTGTCCGAGTGTGTCCGTATCGTGTGATTGCAGGTGTGGACAGATGCACGCCATGCTTCAGTTTATGAGTGTGTAAGTGGGTGAGTAAGTGCGCTGTGTGAGAGTGCCTGAGCGAGTGTTTTTTGCGTGAGAGGCTATCTCCCTTCATGTGGTCTCTGGATCTTGCCACAGTTAGCATAATTGTGTTTACAGTAAAGCTTCTGCCTACCTCTGGCTGGCGCTGAAACGTACACTTACTGGATCGGAATCAAAACCGGCGGCCAACTGCCTGAGTGTGGGATTTTAAAGAGTGTTTCGGCTTTCAGGTCTCAAGGAAAACACAAAAGGCCGCTTCAGCAGGAATCTGTTTCAGGTTGTCAAACTTTAAGTTCAGTTTGTTTGAAATTAGACGAGCGGACGAGCTCCGACTCCAACATGAGAGCGCTGCTTTTTTCCATGAATGTGGGGACATGCCCACGTTTATATAGGAGGAAATTAAACACTTCTTTCCTTCGTGTGTTCCTCCTGCTCCACAAAGTTTAATTTAAAAGACACTAATGAGTGGTTTGTGCACGGCCATGGCAACAGCAAAGAGACCTTCAAATGGGTCACCACAGAGGTGGAAATCTGCGTCCTGCAGGAACAGAGCTCTCATAACAAACTTTAATGTGACTTTTAGTGACCCATGAGCCGTGAAATGAGTTCAGCAATAAGATAAAACATGCAACTTCCTGCTGACAGTTTGATGTTTCACCCTCAGTCACTCAGTTGTGAGGGACAGCTGATTTAGATTTGCACATGTGCAGAGCAGGAGAAGTCAGCTCTCTCATTGATCTCAGAGATCAGCGTGCAACGTCATTTTTAGATTTAGAGACTGGATTACAAATAGAAACCAGACCGCAGTTACACATTCACATATGTAAGGTGTTAATCTAAGACAAAGGAAGTTTTAAAATGATGCATAAACCAGGTGTCTTCATGCAGTCTTGGTTTAGACAGCAGCTACTGTATATTTACATGTGAAGTTTTCTGCAAGCTGATTAAAATCACTCACTGAAAGAGGTTCAAACGGGTCATGGAGGCAGTAATCCAAGCACATTGACCCAGACATGTGTATGTGTATGTGGGGCGGCTGTGGCTCAGTGGGTAGAGTCGGTCGTCTATCAATCGGAAGGTTGGCGGTTCGATCCCAGCTCCAGCAGTCACATGCCGAAGTGTCCTTGAGCAAGACACTGAACCCAGAATTGCTCCCTCTGTTGTTCAGAGGTGTGTGAATGTGTACGAATGAGATTAACTAACACTGATGGTCCCTTACTGTAGCAGCCTCTACCATCAGTGAGTGAATGGGTGAATGTGACGAGTAGTGTAAAAGTGTATGAGTGGTCAGAAAGACTAGAAAAGTCCATTCACCAAGTCCATTGACCATCCCTCTCCCCAGCAACACTTTCCAGCTCCTCCTTGGAGATCCTGAGGTTTTCCCAGACCAGGTTGGATATATAATCCCTCCAACGAGTTCTGGAGCTTCCCTGGGGCCTTGTCCCAGGTGGACTAGCCTAGAACACCTCTAAAAGGGAGGCGTCCTGGGGGCATCCTTGCCAAACACCCGAACCACCTCAGCCGACTCATCTCGACGTGAAGGAGCAGCGGCTCTACTTCGAGCTCCCTCCAGATGTCCGAGCTCCTGACCCTCTCTCTTAGGCTGACACCCTTCAGAGGAAACTCATGTCAGGACCAGTAGCGTCCATACCTTCCAGCTCAACTCCCTTCTCTCCCTGCCCGTGTATCTAACGCTCCATTATAACCCCCACTCGCTCACGAACAAGACCCCGAGATACTCCATCACTCGGGGTAAAGACTTGATCCGAACCCAATGAGAGCAATCCACCTTTTTTTGACGTGGGCAGAGTTATTCCAGCGGCTTACTGTGTCGAAAGCAAGTGGCAACATCTGGCCATGAGAATTGAAGCCAATTTGGAACATGTTTACAGCCTGGTTCAAAAAACAGTTTAGGTCTGAAGAGCTCATTTCTCTATCAGCACACACTGTACGGGGGGAAGTTATTATAACTTGTTATTTTTGAAGATATTAAACCTACAGGTTTTGCCCAAATAAGGGCGTGGCTGACTTGATTGACAGGCGGGCACCCAAGGAGGCTAAAGGCCCGCCTCTTCACCTCACACTAGCTCCACAGGAGTTAGGCTGAGTTCCAATATGGCACCCGCCGATGATCAGCTTCAAAACAGGACTTCAGAATCAGTCACTGAGACTACCTTTATTTATTATACAGGATCTGGTTAATTAAACAGTCAGGTAACATTAAACACAACTTTCTAAATTGAATGCATGTGAACACACTGAAGTCAGAAACTGGGACAATCCGATGAGCTCATGAATGCAGCATCAGACTTTGGATGAACATGGAAAGGACTGCAGAAAAACACAATCCCAAGTAACGTATGCAAGTGAGTCAAACTTGGCTCAATCATGGACCTGCTCTTCAGTCAGAGTCCTCCTCTGTACTCTAATATAAACATCACCTCAGGTCTGAAACTCTAAACCTCTCCTCCTTGAAATACCACGCAGCAGTGTTTAGATTGAAGACATCTCTCTGAGTCTTTGCTCCTTCAAATCAAACTCTCCAACATGAGCAGCTTGTATAAAAACCCGTCTGTGAAGAAGGAACTTGTTTCTATTCTTGGCCGAGCGTCTCAGTCAGAAACCTGTCTCCATGTTTTGAAGTATTGTAAACCTAACTGGACCTGGCAGCTCTTTGGTTTAACGGTTCAATCTCATTTCCCCCAATCCAAACACACCCTTCATCATCCTCATGAATCTGGATCTGACCTTTTTCTTCTTAGTTTTCCTTTGTCCCGTCCAAAACGATGATAGGTGTCCACATAAAGACGGTCAGAGCGTCACACTGAGACGTGTTTGCTTCAGGAATCTTAACACTCAGGAGTTTGTGAGAGCGTTTAGATGAAACACTGATTGAGCTTGATTGAGCCTCAAACCACGCTCCCTGCTGAGAGTTAATTCTTCCTGTAAACTGCTCTGATTTTGTTGATTTTGCAATGTGAAGAATACCCCGAGGGCGGATTAGGGGAAACGGATACCTGTGAGTGTGATTAGGGCTTCAGCGCACGCACACATCAAAAGACAGATTACAAGAAATCTATGAATATCATGTGTTTTCCCCACATTCTCAAGCCGTCTTTGAATGCTGCGTGATTCGTAGCGCTGTCAATGAGTTCATCACTCCTGGTTGTGTTAATTCCAAACATCTGTTTGTGTTAGTGCTTGGGTGTCTATGCATACATGTAATCCTGTGTAAATCAAAGTGTGTGATGCTCTCCCAGACGGACTCTAACCCCAGCACACCCCGGCACACAGACAGACGCTTGTTGATTCCTGGATTCCTCTCTCTAATCTGCTACCGCCGCTGTGGTTAGCTGCAGACAAACAAGACGCTGGGCTGCAGGGAAACAGCCCAACATGACATGTTTGTTTCCAATCAATGCAAGGATTAGCTACAAGAACAAACGGGGTCTTCTCAGGTGATGCATCGCCAGCACATACGTCGCTTGCAACTCATAGCTGTGGTCCTGCTTCTGGTTAACCCTGCAATACGTCCGGTATTCTGGAGTCTGATCCCACCCCAAGGTCGAGTGGCTTCTGGTAAAAGGATGTCTGGCAGAGGTGCACGATCTCATGTCAATAACTCTGTGGGTGGAAGTTTTTACTAGCTGTTTCTGTTGTGTAAGTGTGTGCGTTTGTGTGCATGCTGCTGTGTTTCCTTGCTCCTTTTTGTCCAAATGCCACGAGAGTGAGAGCAATTTGTTTGTCTGCACGGTCTCACAAACACTTCAGTAATCGGAGGTCAGAGCAGGAACAGAGTGTGAGGACTGGTGATGAAACGTTTGGGGAGGACAGAGAAGTGGAAGGACTTTGAATAAGACGAGTCACATTGCATAAGAGGAGATAAAACCACGTCATGCAGCCGTGATCAAAGCGGCACGCCACAAACATGGACGTTATCCCTGCAGACGACTCTCCGCTGCTGCATCCAATCACCTGCAATCAACCGCAGACGTGCTCAGAAGGCGGGAGCGTGCGTTACGTGACAGCGGACGTAATCAGATGATTCAAAACAAAGGAAAGACATGGTAATGAAAACGACAGGCTGTATTCTGTCAGATTGGTGAATGCAATGGATACACAGTTGTTTTTGTCGGAGAGGACTGAGCTTGATTCCATTGTTTGTGACACACTGGAATGATCTCCCGCCCGGGACCAGTGTGGGTTTTTAAGCCTGGCTCCTGCAAATGGATGACAGCCGACCTGTGACAGGATGTTTGTCATGTCGCAGGAAGTGAGCCGGGCTGAAGCCCCCCAAACAAACATCTTAACAACGGGAGCCATGCTCTCTGACAATCTGAGTTTACTCTCTACTTCTAGAAGAAAGAGGCACAAACTTTGGTCAACTCTTCACCTTCTTGTTTTACTGATCTATTTACGCTTTGCTTTGTTTGTTTATATTTTTATTTGACCTTTATTTAGCCAGGAAAAATGCATGTTGTGGTTAAAAGTCTACTTTTACAAGTGTCCTGGCATCAACAGGCAGCAGCTAGGTTCACGAAGTTTCCAACAAACAATGAGCGGCGGCTCAAACAAACATGACTCCAGAAACTCGACTACAGCACATTCAAATCAGAATATTTCTTACACAATCACAAACATATCAGGTGGAACATCTGCTGTTTCAGGTCCTTTATTAGATTTTATCAGCAAACTCTGACACATGCTCAGTTCTGGCCTTTCTTCAGACACTGATAAGACAGTTTGAAGATCATCTGAAGCAATCAGGGGAACTGCAAAGCCACACTTATCACGTAACCAAGTAGCAGAGTTGTGTTTTGATTTTCAGGACCTGTGACTCAGACTTGATGACTCAAACTCAGACTTGGACTGAAGGCTTCGCACAGAAGAGGAAGACTTGCTTGGAAATTGTTCATCGCTAACATCTGGCGAGGCCGCTAAAAGTCAGAGAGAGGTACTGATATTACTGTACAACAGGAGCTTATGTGTTTCAAGATCTCTGTCTCTATCTAAAGAACTGTACACTGAGATAGATTATAGCTAATAATATTTGTAACAGGACCCACTGTAGTGCTTTAACAAAACCACATTATTGAACTTCAAAAACAAAGGGTAGGGGTCGAGGTAAGGAGGATGAGTAGGGGTCTGAGCTGCCGTAGACGTCCTCCTGCTGCGAACGTTCTGGACTCCAGCGGCAACAGCTTCTACTACTCGTCTCATCACTGTCACAGCTCCCTCTCTCTCTTATTCTCCTCTATCCCTCTTTCCAGACCCAACTCGGTCTCAGCAGATGTGTGTCTAACATGAGTCTGGTCCTGCTGGAGGTTTCTGCCTGTTAAAGGAAGTTTGTCCTCTCCACTGTAACTAGCTAAATACTGTGAGGTGCAATGCTCATGATGGATTAAGGTGGGGTCAGACTAAGTCTGAACCGGTCTTGGTGTTGGGTCTCTGTTCATAATTTGACATAGAGTGGTCTAGACCTGCTCTGTTTGTAAAAGCATCTTGAGATTACGTTTGTTGTGATTTGGAGCTATACAAATAAAGATTGATTGATTGATTGATTGATTGATTGATTGATTGATTGATTGGTTGGGGTCGAGGTAAGGAGGGATGAGTAGGGGTCGAGGTGAGGAGGGATGAGTAGGGGTCGAGGTGAGGAGGGATGAGTAGGGGTCGAGGTAATGAGGATGAGTAGGGATCGAGGTAAGGAGGGATGAGTAGGGGTCGAGGTGAGGAGGGATGAGTAGGGGTCGAGGTAAGGAGGGATGAGTAGGGGTCGAGGTAAGGAGGGATGAGTAGGGGTCGAGGTAAGGAGGGATGAGTAGGGATCGAGGTAAGGAGGGATGAGTAAGGGTCGAGGTAAGGAGGGATGAGTAGGGGTCGAGGTAAGGAGGGATGAGTAGGGGTCGAGGTAATGAGGATGAGTAGGGATCGAGGTAAGGAGGGATGAGTAAGGGTCGAGGTAAGGAGGGATGAGTAGGGGTCGAGGTAAGGAGGGATGAGTACGGGTCGAGGTAATGAGGATGAGTAGGGATCGAGGTAAGGATTGAGGGGTTAAGGACATAAGGGATGAGTAGGGGTCGAGGTAAGGAGGGATGAGTAGGGGTCGAGGTAAGGAGGATGAGTAGGGATCGAGGTAAGGAGGGATGAGTAGGGGTCGAGGTAATGAGGATGAGTAGGGGTCAAGGTAAGGAATGAGGGGTTAAGGACATAAGGGATGAGTAGGGGTCGAGGTAAGGAGGATGAGTAGGGGTTGAGGTAATGAGGATGAGTAGGGGTTAAGGTAAGGAATGAGGGGTTAAGGACATAAGGGATGAGTAGGGGTCGAGGTAAGGAGGGATGAGTAGGGGTCGAGGTAAGGAGGGATGAGTAGGGGTCGAGGTAAGGAGGATGAGTAGGGGTCAAGGTAAGGAATGAGGGGTTAAGGACATAAGGGATGAGTAGGGGTCGAGGTAAGGAGGATGAGTAGGGGTCGGGGTAAGGAAGGAGGAGTAGGGGTCGAGGTAAGGAGGGATGAGTAGGGGTCGAGGTAAGGAGGATGAGTAGGGGTCAAGGTAAGGAATGAGGGGTTAAGGACATAAGGGATGAGTAGGGGTCGAGGTAAGGAGGATGAGTAGTGGTCGAGGTAAGGAGGATGAGTAGTGGTCGAGGTAAGGAAGGAGAAGTAGGGGTCAAGGTAAGGAGGATGAGTAGGGGTCAAGGTAAGGAATGAGGGGTTAAGGACATAAGGGATGAGTAGTGGTCGAGGTAGCTGAATAGTCTGGAATAAAGGGGAAGCGACACGTCTTGACACGCCTCTAAAAGTACCAGGAATCTTTAGTTCCAGGAACTTCTCTTCAAAGAACTAAATGGTCCCTGTGATCTGTATTTCCATTGTCCCATGAGGATTATTCAAATCAGGCCGATGGCATATAGAGACCGAGTCCAGGACACTTATTTGGTTAATAAAGTCCCTTTCAAAGCTCTTTATTCAAGTCTCTTCTAAGTTTAGAAATAAGCTGTATCAGTTATTAAAAAACATAAAGTTGCTCTTGTGCGATCTCCCTTTCCGGTGCCTCAACCTGTCTGCCCCTCTCTCTGCTCAGCTGCTGCCTGCGTTTAAATTAAGCACATGTTTAGAAAGTAGAAAGATTATTTCCTGAAAAGACCAACCCCTGAAACATCCAAAAGCATCCCTTGATATGGAAAACAAGTTCATAAAACTGAGTCATAATTGACGATCATTTGACACCAGGAAAACTTCTCCTGAAACCTTTAAAGTTAAAAAATAACCTTTAGATATTTGACTGACTAATGCTTCATCACAACAACATTAAGAATCCCTTGTTTCCCTGCCTTGGTGACCTTCAGGGATCATCCGGTGTGGACGAGATTTGCAGCTTCAGTGTCTGACTTTCAGCACGAGTTCATAAAGTCCAGCATGGATCATAAAAGAAGAAGTAATGTCTCAAGCATCTCAGCAGAGGTATGTAAGAGGAGAAATAACTGCTGCATTTTTACTGACACAGATCTACAGTCTCTTGTGTTCTGTGAAGAATGAAACCTTCAGTGTGGAGCTCGTCCCCCGAGTACCTTGAGGTTGAAACGTTATTTTCATGGCATTTTAAAGTGGCTACAAATCCACAGTGTTTCCCAGGATCTGCCACTTTTTAAGGCCCGTACAGGAAACAGAGAGCTGCATTGTTTCTTTTACGTTTCAAGGATTGAGAAAGAACACATAAATTGGGAAGCACAGTCCGAGCTGATGAGAGCTTCCTGTCCAGATTTTGCAGCTTCAGCAGAGTCCAACTCCTCTGACTATCAGATTACAGATGTTGTTTTGACGAAGATCAAATCAAATCCGCTCAGCTCAGCTCCTGTGTGATGTTCTGTATGTTAAACTATTATTGTCTCAGGGTTATTATAAGATTCCCAGGCTGGATACAAAGCCACTCGATGTCCCCACGGCCGATTTACCGGATTCACACCGTTTTAAAAAAGGAAACAGAGAAGTCATCTTCACTTACCGCAGGAGTAAATGAACATCATCTGTATATAAACTAATGGTTTCAGCTTACAAGACGAGGGACTTTCCAGGAACACAACCAGAAGTAACAACCTAACAATGTTGAACACGGTGTGAGTTTTCTGCCTGTGTCAGCACTCCGGATTTAAATACAGGCTTCAAGCTTAAGTGATGATGATGTGTGGTGATAAGTGCCTGAATTATGTTCACTGTTTTGTGTTCATGATTCACACATCTCAAGTCTACAACACAGATTTACTAGATGAAAACACCAGATAGACTTCTCATTTGTAGAATCAGAAATGCTTGTTATGGTTTTATTCCCATGACTGTATGGATAATGCATCTCCACCGCCGCCCGTGGAGCCAAAACACCCTCAGCGACAGGCAGGGACATCTTGCTCTGGTTACTCTTTAAGAGTCTGGACAGTAGAGATCAGCAAGAGCTGCGGTATCAACGTCCCGCCACTCCTGCTAACCAAAAACAACAACATTTCACTAACCAATGACACGTCAACGCTCCCTCAGGTGGGCCCAGTCCACCGCGTCACAGATTCTTGTGTGGGTTGGAAGCAGAGTCTCACGGTTATGGAAAGTTCAATGACTCTTGTTTTAGTGTTTGTTACGTTTCCTCCTCTACTCTGATAATCCGGTGCACACAGCGCTGCAGGCGCCTCATTGGTCAACACAGCTGTCAATCATGGCCTTAATATGGAAGAAATTTTGTGCCACTAATTATTTTTAAGTCTTAACCTTTTTTCCTTAGAATTCTGCCTTTAAGATCAAAGATAACATTCTAGAATTCTGTCTTTAAGATCAAAGACAACATTCTAGAATTCTACCTTTTAAGATCAAAGACAACATTCTAGAATTCCGTCCTTTAAGATCAAAGACAACATTCTAGAATTCTGTCTTTAAGATCAAAGACAAAATTCTAGAATTCTACCTTTTAGGATCAAAGACAACATTCTAGAATTCTGTCATTAAGATGAAAGACAACATTCTAGAATTCTGTCCTTTAAGATCAAAGACAACATTCTAGAATTATGTCTTTAAGATCAAAGACAACATTCTAGAATTATGTCCTTTAAGATCAAAGACAACATTCTAGAATTCTACCTTTTAAGATCAAAGAAAACATTCTAGAATTCTACCTTTTAAGATCAAAGACAACATTCTAGAATTCTACCTTTTAAGATCAAAGAAAACATTCTAGAACTCTACCTTTTAAGATCAAAGACAACATTCTAGAATTCTGTCCTTTAAGATCAAAGACAACATTCTAGAATTCTGTCCTTTAAGATCAAAGACAACATTTTAGAATTCTAACTTTTAAGATCAAAGACAACATTCTAGAACTCTGTCTTTAAGATCAAAGACAACATTCTAGAATTCTGTCTTTAAGATCAAAGACAACATTCTAGAATTCTAACTTTTAAGATCAAAGACAACATTCTAGAATTCTGTCCTTTAAGATCAAAGACAACATTCTAGAATTCTGTCCTTTAAGATCAAAGACAACATTCTAGAATTCTGTCCTTTAAGATCAAAGACAACATTCTAGAATTCTGTCCTTTAAGATCAAAGACAACATTCTAGAATTCTGTCCTTTAAGATCAAAGACAACATTCTAGAATTCTGTCCTTTAAGATCAAAGATAACATTTTAGAATTCTGTCCTTTAAGATCAAAGACAACATTCTAGAATTCTGTCTTTTAAGATGAAAGACAACATTCTAGAATTCTGTCTTTAAGATCAAAGACAACATTCAAGAATTCTGTCTTTAAGATCAAAGACAACATTCTAGAATTCTGTCCTTTAAGATCAAAGACAACATTCTAGAATTCTGTCTTTAAGATCAAAGACAACATTCTAGAATTCTGTCCTTTAAGATAAAAGACAACATTCTAGAATTCTGTCCTTTAAGATCAAAGACAACATTCTAGAATTCTGTCCTTTAAGATCAAAGAGAACATTCTAGAATTCTGTCCTTTAAGATCAAAGACAACATTCTAGAATTCCGTCTTTGATCTCAGAATTCTGAGAGAAAAGTCAACATTCTAAAGAAGAGTCTGATCTAAACTGATCCTGCTTTATCCCCCTTTTTGTAGCATCCAATAACTAATTCAAAGTGAACAAGTCTGAAACGTGAACACTGTGACATAACTTACTTTGATGACAGAAACCATGTTTCACAAACATTTATTTGACGTGCGTTTCGATGTGACAGTTTGACCCATGTCCCATCTGTTAACATGGAAGAGGCTGCAGGAGCCTCATTGCTCAACACAGCTGTCAATCATGGCGTTGAGTATGGAATGGAATTCTGCTGTGACTTCAAAGGCAGAGTTCTAGAATCTTCTTTGATCTCAGAATTCCAGAATTCTGCCGGTGAGATCAAAAGGCAGAAATCTAGAATCATCTTTGATCTCAGGATTCTGAGAGAAAAGTCAAGATTCTGATGAAAAGTTGGATCTAAATAAATTTCATTTGTCCCTCTCTCCTGCTTTATACCTTTTTTTATATCATGAAATGACAAATTCAATATACACTTCTCACTTGTGGCATAAATCAGCTTGATAAGAACTAATTAAAACTACAAAAACATGTTTGAGGAACATTTATTTGACAGGTGTTACACTTTGACCCTTGTCCCATCAGTTAACATGGAGGAGGCGGGCTTTATGAGCTATACTGAAGCCAGTCACAAGGGAGGTCAAAATGTTTTGGCTTCACTTTAAGGAAGCTGTCATGTCATCCATCGTTCTATATTTAGCTGTGGGATGCTGTCCTACCTACATAAGTTTTTAATCACTCTAAACTCTTTCCCTATCTTCACAGTTTATTAAACTTAAAGTCTTAAAGGTTTTATTCTAGAAGAATTTATGATCTTGTTAAATTGGGCGTTTGCCAAGAGGAGCCGTGTCTTCATGAACACGGTGAACTCTGCCTAGTTTAGTTTGTGTAAGCGTTGTGCCGTCTCTTTCTTCTGAAGGCTTGTTTCTGATCTTGTTCCAACTCACTTTCCAACCACGACTTTCACTTTATAAACCAGGTCAACCTGTTCTGCTCCCTGCGCCTCTCAGAAAGTTCTAATCTATGCCAAAGGTTCCATTCACAACCTGTAAATGTCAAGCCTTCACTCCGACTGCTCCCGGCGTTCAACATACGCTGCTATTAATTGACATAAATGTCGTGTCAGGCTGTTCCTCTGCATTCCTCCAACATCACACCGTACAGAAAGGCTTCCTCTGCACAGACAGATCTTTGGCTGGCTGTGTCTTTGCATTGTCTGAAGCGTAACAAGAGTATTGGTCTCCTGATGAGGACAGTCCAAATATTCGCTGACAGGCCGTGTGTTCACAGGGCTGCACACGGTGAAACCAGCAGGAGCCGTGTCAATGACATGAGATTCTATGAAGAGCTGTGAGGATCTGATAGATAAAGACTGGGCTGAGGGCTTTCCTTGTAGCGCCGTGTCTCGGTGGTCACGATGTGCTGTGTGGTCGTAACAAGGCCAGTTAGGAAACTGCTGCTCTGTGTGTTCTCACACGGTGATGGAGATTGAGATCAAATCGGCTGCAATGCTCTGCAAACTGCAGCCTAGTTTGACGAGGAGTCAGAAAGATCGCCAACCTTGATATTTCCATTTGAGAGTGAAGGGGAAGTTTTTCGCGTTTGAGTTATGGAAAGTTAAACATCTTAGTTATTTGCCTGCGGCCTGTGGTCGCAATTTTATACACGATCTTCGACTACAGTGACCTGTTTTGCTCCTCGTTGCAGACTGAGATAGGAGATTAGATTTGGCCTCAAGTAACCATTCATTCTAGCATGAAATATGTAAGTACTAAAATCTACAGCATACCCCACAATCTTATTGTCTCTGTAATATGTCAAACAATGCAGGTATTATGGGAATTATAAGGTTTAGATTCCACACAAACAGCCAGTTGTGGGATGGCCGTGACTGTTTCTCAACAACCCGCGAGTCAATCAAACAATCAGCCAACAAGTCAGACTACCAACACACCAAGAGAGCAGCCAACAAGCTGACAGGTCAATGAGCTAATGAGCTTATTATCAACCAGCCAGTCAAATAACTAACACACACACACACACGCACACGCACACACACACGCACACGCACACAAGCCAAACAACTGCTGTACAAAAATGTGTGACTGTAAACGAACAGACAGCAGCCTGAGGAACCGAATGTGAGGCTTACATCTTTGTGTTTTCTGGATGAGCTGAAGGATGAAAAACAAAAAAGGGAGGGAAAAGGAGAGATTTCAAAACATTTAAAGGTTCAAGCTCGTGGGATTTCTACAGAGGCCACAATATTTATCTAGCCTTGGATTAGAAACTTAAGAAACAACTGTGTGTTCAGATCGAAAGTGAAGTAACATGTCTGCAAAATAAATGCTGAGGAGTGTACGTTCATCTGTTTGTGGTGAGTCTCAGTTTCACTGTAAACAGGAAGTCACAAAGAGGCTTCACTCCTTCAGCGGTATGAACCTGAAACAGGAACTGATGTTCTTGTGATGTTCTTGTAATTAACGGGTCTTCAGTTTGCTAAAATAACAGCATCATGATGCAGATTAGTCCAAAGTCCAAAGTCAAGCTTTGTCAGGTCTGTCCTCAAGAGGAGAAGAAAACTACGTCTACAATGTTTGTTTGTTGAATGGAGGTCTATGAAAGAGGATTAGAGACACTGATGTTTCTTTAGGTCTGACCTTCACGGAATGTTCCATTTGTTCTCAGAATTCTGACATCATCAAAGACAGAACTCTGACATCATCAAAGACAGAATTCTGACATCATCAAAGACAGAATTCTGACATCAAAGACAGAATTCTGACATCATCAAAGACAGAATTCTGACATCATCAAAGACAGATTCTGACATCATCAAAGACAGAATTCTGACATCATTAAAGACAGATTCTGACATCATCAAAGACAGATTCTGACATCATCAAAGACAGATTCTGACATCATCAAAGACAGAATTCTGACATCATCAAAGACAGAATTCTGACATCATTAAAGACAGATTCTGACATCATCAAAGACAGATTCTGACATCATCAAAGACAGAATTCTGACATCATCAAAGACAGAATTCTGACATCATCAAAGACAGATTCTGACATCATCAAAGACAGATTCTGACATAATCAAAGACAGAATTCTGACATCATGAAAGACGGATTCTGACATCATCAAAGACAGAATTCTGACATCATCAAAGACAGAATTCTGACATCAAAGACAGAATTCTGACATCATCAAAGACAGATTCTGACATCATCAAAGACAGATTCTGACATCATCAAAGACAGAACTCTGACATCATCAAAGACAGAATTCTGACATCATCAAAGACAGAATTCTGACATCATCAAAGACAGATTCTGACATCATTAAAGACAGATTCTGACATCATCAAAGACAGATTCTGACATCATCAAAGACAGATTCTGACATAATCAAAGACAGAATTCTGACATCATGAAAGACGGATTCTGACATCATCAAAGACAGAATTCTGACATCATCAAAGACAGATTCTGACATCATCAAAGACAGAATTCTGACATCATCAAAGACAGAATTCTGACATCATTAAAGACAGATTCTGACATCATCAAAGACAGAATTCTGACATCATCAAAGAGAATTCTGACATCATCAAAGACAGATTCTGACATCATCAAAGACAGAATTCTGACATCATCAAAGACAGAATTCTGACATCATTAAAGACAGATTCTGACATAATCAAAGACAGATTCTGACATCATCAAAGACAGAATTCTGACATCATCAAAGACAGAATTCCAGAATTCTGTCTCTGATGTCACAATTCTAGAACACCTGCTGTTGCTCTCCATACAGACTGTTTCTCCTGCTGACACCTGATTGGTGGATACTACTCAGACTATAGACAAGAAGACCAGAACCCTTCTCAGACTAAAACCCAGACCCCTGAGATCCAGATCCAACATGTCTCTGAATCAGAATCTGTAATTACAGGTTAGTTGTAGCTGAAAGTAAAAAGCTTTGTCAGGCCTGTCCTCAAGAGGAGAAGAAAACTACGTCTACAATGTTTGTTTGTTGAATGGAGGTGGGATCCATCATTTCTGATGCTGCGTTCAGGGAAGTCAGGAAATCTAAACGCTGATTGTCTTTAGTGACACAGCATCAAGCAGATTGAGGCCCAGTGTAAATGTTTGATGTAGAACAGATTGTTAGCTGCTCTTCATGCAGAGATCTGTTTATAGAGAGAAAGAAATCCTCCTCACAGTCACAAATATGTGAGCTGGGGTGTCTTTATGCTGGATTGCACTTCAGACTGTTTTTTCCTACAGACACTGAAGCCTGCTGATATCTGATTGGTCGATACTACTTGGACTAAAACCATTGAAAGGAAACCAGAATGCTTTCAGCACTAAAACCCAAACCCCCGATTTGATTTACAAACTCTACATCGTCTACATTTTCTTGCAGAGTTTGTAAATCAAGATTAATCCTGAAGTAACAAACACAAGTCTTGTTTCCAGGTCATAAAACTCTGATAAGCATCCTCTGAATATAATACTCTAAACGCTAACCGGCCAAGAGGACAACCCACCCTGACCTGAAGACAAGCAAACAAGCAGGAATCAGTCGTTCAACAAATCTTTGGGTCAACAAGTCAGCCAACCAAACATCCGAAGCAGCCAATCCATCTCCTGGACATGAGATGGAAAAACTCCCAGAGGAGCGGAGATGGAGCGATGAAATCAAGACCATATGAATGACATTCCAGCTCAGCTCAGTTCTGGGTGTGTTGCTTGTTGTTGCTGGTGGTTTGGGAAGTCTGGGAGCCTCTGCTGATTTAGGTCTCACATGTTGACATTGTCCTGGCACAACCCCTTTGTCTGACTCATCCCCCTGCCGTCACTGCTGCACTGACTGACTGACTGACTGACTGACTGACTGACAGTGAAGACACGGTCACATGTTAACAAGGTGAAACTCCTGTACAGCACATCTGATGGACGCTGTGTCCCATGTTGGACGCTGTTGACACCACAGAGGACTTTAGAGTCACAGGTGTCCCCATGAGGATTACACTGAGTCAGTGTTACCTACGTATGACTCTGTTCAGGTGTCACCACATCTAACCAGAAGTTGATGCATGGAGTGTTTTTATCCGGGGATTACACCGAGGATTGACGCTGAATGATTCAGACGGGGATTCCCTCTCTGTGTGCGAGTGTGTGCACGGCTTATTGCGCACATGCTCTGGAGTGTGGTTGCTTGGATGCATCCATCTGTGTGTGTGTGTGTGTGTGTGTGTGTCTACGTAAGCCTGTTTTGTCTGTGTGTATTAGTGTAAGTTCGACCGCAGTCTTTCCTGTTTTTAGATTTATTAACATTCTCTTTCCTCTGAGTGTCATTTGATGCCTTGTGATTACATCTGTGGGCTAACCAGTGATCAGAACCCTTGAATGCAGCAGGTTTCAATCCAAGTAATGGGAATGTGTCGGCAGGCGATCAAAAGGAATTGAAGAGAAAATATTGCGTTGGATTTAACTTTAACAAATCAGCCAAGGAAAGTTAAGGGATGATGAATGAGTCCTGCAGGCGGAGGACGGGTTTCACGTTTTTAGAAATAAACAGGAGAGAATGAGAGATTTATTTAGGATAACATTGCCCAACATTATATATGCACATGTGCACATTACTGTAAGTTAGGACTACATGATGAATTTCTCATAATTCCATTAAATGCATAAAATATCCAACACTTAGCCAGGAGTGTATTTATCCTGGACGTGCTCCTATCTGTGTCCCAGCTGATTTTAAAGAGCAGTATATAACCCGATGGTTCCTAACAATCCAAGCTGGCCATGCTTTATGTTTTATTTCAACATATTGCAGAAACATTTGTAGATTGTGTGTCAGCAGAAAACGCCGACCATTAGAGGAAATGTTATCCTGAAAATGAGCATGTATCATCTTCTGTGATTCTGGGGAAATTGCTGCCTGTTGAGCGGTGAAATGGGAAAAAGGGAAGCATATGAATCTGTTGCAATTCACACATTCATTGCTGAAGTTGGCAATTTATTGGTAGATTTTGATGTTTTGCTCTCCTTCACTGTAAACACTTATGCAGATGATACTCAGGTTTTCATGTCAGTGAAGTATGATTACACCAATCAGGAAGCCAGACGAGCTGAAGGAAAGAGAGACCAGGATGTCCAAATATTTTCTGCAACTGAATCCAAAGAGGTATTTGAGTCCAGGACTCAGACTTGTATCCGACTAGGGTCCAAATCTTCAGGACTTGGACTCAGGGTTGACATTGTAGGGAATTTTGTACCAATAAAGTCTTCATACACTGATGTTTGAGAAAGGAAAATGGATCTACTCCACTTCAAACTTTCCTTTCTGATAAAGCTTATAGTTAGAGCTGGATCAGGCTTGGACCAGGTCTTAGTTATGCTGCTATAGGCTTAGACTGACACACTGGGATCCTGTCTTTCCCTCTCTCTCCTCTCTCTGACTGTCTCTCACTTTAACTCTTCCTGTCCCATTAAAGTTACTAACCATAGACCTTTCTGGAGTCCCTGAGCTCCCTTGTCTCGTAGGTTCCTCTGGATCTCTGCTGCTGTGGATTCCTTTTTTTGGTTCTTATTAATCCTTTCTTTCTTTCTTTCTCTTTTTTTAGTCCTTCTTACTTACTTTCCATCTCATTCCTTCCTTCCTTTCTTTCCTTCTTTCTTTCCTTTCATTCCTTCCTTTCTTTCTTTTTTTCCTTCCTTCCTTCCTTCCTTCCTTCCTTCCTTCTGTCTTTCCTTCCGTCCTTCCTTTCTTTCTTTCTTTCATTCATTCCTTCCTTCTGTTATTCCTTCACCATTTCTTCTCCTCTTTTTCTTTCTTCTGGTCTCCCTCTCTTCTCTCTTTTCTTAGACCTTTCTGGAGTCCCTGAGCTCCCTTGTCTCGTAGGTTCCTCTGGATCTCTGCTGCTGTGGACGTGCCAGACTCCAGCTGCTACAACTACTACTATCCGTCTCCCCACTATCATCTCTCTCTCTCTTCATCTCCCTCTATCCCTCTCTCCAACACGGTCTCAGCAGATGTGTGTCTAACATGAGTCTGGTCCTGCTGGAGGTTTCTGCCTGTTAAAGGAAGTTTGTCCTTGCCACTGTAACTTGCTAAATGCTGCAAAGTGCTCTGCTCATGGTGGATTAAGATGAGATCAGACTGAGTCCTGTCTGGAAGAGGTGACTGGATCTGATCCTGGTCTTGATGTTGGGTCTTTGTTAATAGTGGAACATAGAGTACGGTCTAGACCTGCTCTGTTTGGAGAGAGTCTGAGGAGAACATTTGTTGGGATTTGGTGCTTTATAAATAAAGATTGATTATCTCTGGATTTCTCTGCAGCTTTGAATGTCTTGAAGATTTGCATGTTTCTAGTTCTTGTGTGGGAAGTGTATGTCTCCAGAAATTCTTTAGAGGCTCTGATTTTGTAGCTAGTGATGCTTTATATCAAAGTTTCAAGAGCAGGACACAAAGACTCTGGATAACGAGCAGCAGGTGTGAACACAGGACACAGGTGAAGCTAATGAGGTGCAATCAAAGTGAAGGGAAACACACAAACCCTCCAGCATTTTAAAATAGGATTATAATTCAGCAGCAGCTCGTTCACAGTCTTGGGTTACATTGCTAAGAAATGTTCTGTTGTCAACATGAACTTCCTCACAGTCCTCCTGAAACTCAGATTGAGACACAGTCCTGGTTTCAGCTCTGTAGTCCAGCTGTTGGCTCGCTGCTCGTGAGACTCAGCTGCTGTGCTGGCCCGTCTGACGTGCCGACTGCAGAGCAACTGACCGCCGGGTATTTCCTAACACGATGATGTCTCCATTTATGACAAGCGATATAAAGCTGAGCCCTTTTCTTTTCTGTGATTTAATGAATGTGAGCTGCAGATGGACGCTCTCCTGCGAGATGCCACAAACACACGGAGGCACAGTTACACACACTCACACCAGGACGCTGCCCAGTGCAACCGCAAGCCTGGACTGCTGGCCACTGAGCTGCTTCACAGGAGCAGCTGGAGGTTTGGAAACTTGCTCAGGGGCACCTCAGCTCCACATGACTCCAACAAAAATACAAGCACACTGCAGGGTACTGTAGGAGCCTTAAAATGGTCATTCTGCAACGCCAATTCTTAATTTGTCATGCTATTAAAGAGTAAATAAATCATGTGCTGCTTGACTGAACATGCATCCCTCTTGATGGATGTAGACGACTGTCACACTACATTTATAGAAGGAGATAAAGTCACCTAAAGAACCATTTTGTGAGTTTTCTGGAGCTTAAATTGTGTCGAACATTTTCCATTTTTAGAAACACTTTCAATCAGAGGAGATCACTTCTTAAAAGGTCAAATTCTGGGTGTGCTTTGAGCCAGCTCAAAATGGACTAAAGGTCAAAGGGGTCACCAGTTTGACCTCTCACTTAAAACCTTTATAAAAGCTTTCTACATTTGATATTTGAGAGAGGGAGCTGAATCTGAACACCTGCAGACTTCGAGGTTATGTCCTCAGGAAGTCTGCTCATGCAGAGGACTTCCTGTCATCGTGATCGGCTCTGAAACCACGGTTAGAAAATGAGGACGTGACCAGATAAGATAAAGCATGCAGTTCAACACATCGACACGCTCTGCTCCACCGATGACTGTCACTGAAGTCGGTTAGACCACAACCAGACGGGGTAAATCCCAGTGTTACTATGGTAGAGAGCTCTGTGGTCTCTAAGCATACTGGACGACGGCATCATCAGTCAACCATACCGTAGCAGAGGCCTAACCAGCGTGTACTGACTTAGTTACCTCAGTTCTATCTGCTTGCTAGTGGTGGAAAGAAGCAGCTTGATGACTTGAGATCCCCGATGCAAGTGACAGCAGCTCAGTCAATGCCTTTTTGAAATGCATGACTGAACATGCTGCTACATTTATTTAAAGATTATTTACATTTCTTAAAGTCACATTCTGCAGATTTACAGCTCCAAAATAAAAAAGGATCAATAGCAGGAACAACCAACCAGAGAATTATAAACAGCTGCTAAGTTCCTCAAAGCTCAGAAAGCTCAGTTTAAAATGTTCATCTGGAATAAAACAGCATCATACCTAGAAATGCGTTCTCAGGTTAACACAGTTTATACTCTTTGGGATCAGATTTCAGAAAAGGAAGGATGGCTTGTGAGGGAAAGTGGAGAGGAAAGAGAACATAGAAATGTCACCATCATTTTATTTATAGAGCACTTTTCAAAAGCAGGGTCACAAAGTGCTTTACATGGGCAGCAAAATAATACACAAAATCACACAAGGCAAGACAAAGACATAAAATGTATTTCAAAAGACATAAAATTCCTTTAAAAGAACTCTAAAGGAATACAATTCTTTTAAAATATATATATTATAAACTAGTAAAATAAAGTAGAATAGAACAAAGTGATAATATCTGTGATTAAGGAATATTTTAAGAGAGCATTTGAAAACCTGATCTCCTCGGGCAGATCGTTCCAGAGTTCCAGACCCCTCACTGCAAACCATCTGTCCCCTTTAGTTTTCATTTTTGCATTTGAACGCACATTAACGTCTGCAGAGGAGCTCAACGTACGTGTCTTCTTATAGGGGATTAACAGGTCTGCTATGTAGAGGGGAGTAAGTCCATGAAGTAATCTTAAAGTAAAATCTTAAAATCAATTCTAAAACGTTTAGCAGAGTAATAGTCGTACATTTCTTATTTAAGGTGACATATCACGCTTGTTTCATCAACATATATTGGTCTAAGAGGTCCCCAAAACATGTCTTTAAAGTTTATGCTCAAAAAAACACTTTGAAATCAGATTTTGGTCTGCCTGAAAAACCCTCTTCTTCAGTCCTCCTCAGAACACTCTGTTTTCTCTCTGACCACGCCCCCTCAGGAAGTGGGTGTGGCCTCGGCTCTCCAGCACGTTGATCTAATGTTTACATGTTGGCTGAATATACACGGCTGCTCACAGACCCGCGTTACTTCAACCCTCAGAATCTGATCCTGACGGAGAGGCGCCTGTAGCAGGACCTTTCTGAACCATTGGTCACAGATTTAGTGTTTCTTGTCGTTTTATTTGTCAGCATGTCGACGTGTGTCTTGGTACACAGCTACCAACATGTAGCTATGTAGCTATACTAACTAGCGCTAGCACTTTTCCATGATAAATAAAAATCATCCACTAGATCTTCAAATCTGCAGACGTGGGGAGTCAAAGCAACCTTTGCCAGAAAGGCAGCGGGACCTTTCTGCAGGATTGGTCACAGATTTAGTGTTTCTTGTTGTTTTATTTGACAGTATGTCGACGTGTGTCTTGGTACGCAGCTACAGCTACAGCTATGAACATGTAGCTATGTGGCTATGCTAATTAGCTCTAGCACTTATCCATGACAAATAAAAATCATCCACTAGATCTTCAAATCTGCAGACGTGGGGAGTCAAAGCGACCTTTGTGTTTATTAAGACAGCCTACAACTAGCATGCCTCCCTCCTAAGCTCCTTGTTAGCACACATGTGTGCAGGGAATGAAAAACGGAGGAGGGGTTGAGTTGTATTTTATACAGTCTATGGGCTGAACAAGCTCCAAGCTCTGACTTCCTGTGACAGACCGGATATTGTTGTTACGTAACAAAAACACAGAAGTCTGAAACGGCTGGTTTCACACACATTTACAGAAAGGTGGAGAAATCAGAACAGGGGCAGAATGGATTATTTTCAT
This sequence comes from Notolabrus celidotus, assembly GCF_009762535.1. Lineage (NCBI taxonomy): Eukaryota > Metazoa > Chordata > Actinopteri > Labriformes > Labridae > Notolabrus > Notolabrus celidotus. The sequence goes on along the minus strand of NC_048281.1, from coordinate 35,557,106 downwards.
TCTCGGGGGGTTTGTAGACAGGGACACATATTTCAGGTAGAGAACCATTAAAAAGTCCATTTTGCATGATATGTCACCTTTAAAGTAAAACTCAAGTAGAGAACAAAAACTCAAAAAGTGGACCTAAGTGATGATCTTCTGCATCGTGTTACAGATGTAAGTGGAAGAATCAGCTATTGAAATTGTATGTAATCATTTCATCTTTTGTCTGTCACATTTTGTCCCCCAGCAGAGTCTTCGTGACGACGCTGCAGGAAACTAACTTTGAAAGTAATTTGCATGTAAACCCAGAAACTGAAAACAGGGGACAAGTTCAGTCAGAGTGGAAAGCACTCTCATGCAAGATGCAATCCTGTAAAACCACCAACTATCGTCTGATCTCTAAAGTCAACTTTATTCATATGACACCTCAGATACAAGCATGCAGCCCTAAAGTGCTCCACCAAAGAACAAAGACAGAAAACAAGAGAAATGTAAAATAATAAAAAATATAAGAATGAGAAAATACTTAAAAATAAAATGAAATCAATACAGTAAAATTAGTAAAATAAGTTATAATGCATTTTATTTATAGGCGTCTTTCTTGACACTCAAGGTCACCTTACAACATTAAAAACAAACAGAGTTTAAATAACAAACAGGAAATAAAACACACTTTAAAAAGCTTTAAGTGAATGGACAGAGGAGTTGTGGTCAGATGGAGTAAGCCAGTTTAAACAGATGAGTTCTGAGTTTGGATTTAAATTGTGGGAGTGAGTCAGTGTCACAGAGGTCAGGTGGGAGAGAGTTCCAGAGCGGCTGAAGGCTCTGCTCCCCATGGTAACAAGGCGAGCAGGGGGGGGGGACAGTGAGGTGGATGGAGGAGGAGGATCTGAGGGTGCGGACGGGTGTGGCAGTATGTAGGAGGTCAGAGAGATATGGAGGGGTGAGGTTGTGTTTGGATTTGAAGGTGAGGAGAAGTATTTTGTAGTTGATCCGGTGTGTGATGGGGAGCCAGTGGAGCTGTTGCAGGATGGGTGTGATGTGGTGGATGGAGGCGGTGCGTGTGATGAGTTTTGAACCAGTTGAAGTTTATGGAGGGTTTTGTGGGGGAGACCAAACAGAAGGGAGGTGCAATAGTCCAAACGGGAGGTGACGAGGCTGTGAACAAGAATGGCGGTGGAGTGGAGAGTGAGTGAAGGACGGAGACGGTTAATATTGCGGAAGTGAAAGTAGGCAGACCGGGTGACGTGGTTGATATGTAGGGTGAAGGAGAGGGTGCTATCGAGGATGACACCCAGACTCTTAACCTGAGGGGAGGGGAAGAGGGGTGAGTTGTTGATGGGAATAGAGAAGTGATGGAGTTTGTTTAAGTAAGGACAGAAGACACAATTAAAAATCAGTTAAAGCTAAATTAAATCTGATAAATAAATAAATAATTTTATTGGTATTTTGTTGAGTCATTGGTTTGCCACAGTGACATGTTTTTTATTTTTGACAGTGGGCATGTTATTGTAATATTGGTGTGATGAATGTATTGACTGTGAGCAGCGCTGCACTTACGTCCATGACAAATTTCCCCCTGGGGACAATAAAGTTCATCTTATCTTAATAATAATTATTAGGCTTGATTCCTCACTATTTGTGCACTTTAATGCAGAAAAAAATCAGTTTTTTAATTTTTTATTTACCTCCTCCCCCTGGGCACACTGCTCCGTCACCATGGGGTCCATTTCCACTGTTACGCCGATGATACTCAGGTCTACATCTCCTCAAAACCCACCGCTGCCATTCCTCACCTGCCTTGCAGTCATCCGGAGCTGGATGAGCAGGAACTTCCTGAAACTCAATGGGAATAAAACCGAGGCCCTGCTCATCGGCTCCAAATCCACCCTCACCAAATGTCAACACACCCCAGCCCGACCCATCATCATCGACGGATTCCCTGTACCCTTCTCCCCTTAAGTGAAGAGCCTCGGCGTCATTCTGGACAGCACTCTCTCATTCGCACCACACATTCAAAACATCACCCGGACTGCATTCTTCCACCTCCGCAACATCTCCAGACTCCGCCCCTCACTGTCCCAATCCAGCACCGAAATCCTGGTTCATTCATTTGTCACTTCCCGTATCGATTACTGCAACGCCCTCCTCACCGGACTCCCCACCAAACTCATCAACAGACTGCAAAATCATTCAGAACTCAGCCGCCCAGATCATCTGACCACATCACTCCTGTTCTCATCCAACTTCACTGGCTCCCTGTCCCATACCACATCCACTACAAAAACCTTCTCCTCACCTACAAAGCTCTTCATAACCTGGCCTCCACTTACCTCCAAGACCTCCTTCATGAACACACTCCCTCCCGCTCCCTCCGCTCAACCTCTGCTGGACTATTAACAACTCCACCATCCCGCCTCAGTACCATGGGGGCCCGAGCCTTCAGCTGCTCAGCACCCAGACTCTGGAACTCCCTCCCCCCACACATAAGACAGTCGGACTCCATCACATCATTCAAATCCCAACTCAAAACTCACCTGTTCAAATTAGCATATTCACTCTGAACTGGACTCTCTGCACTTCACTAGTTTTTATTTATTACTTTTTGTTTGTTTGTTTTTATGATGTTTTAATGATGTGTGCTTTTATGATCTGTAAGGTGACCTTGGGTGATCTGAAAGGCGCCCAAAATAAAATGTATTATTATTATTATTAGTTCCTATACCTTGCATTCTTGCACTCCTCTTGTTTTATCTGTTCCTGGGGTAAGGACTGAATTTGGAAAAAGAGCTTTCAGCTTGCTGCCCCCGTGGCATGGAACACTCCACAGACTAAACTGAGCCTCTCTGAACTTATTACACTTGGAGCCTTCAGTTCTCTCCTGAGGGACAGACAGCGTGAGAGCACTGAGCCTGTGTTTTAAACCTTAAATTATTGTGTGTTGTTTTGTTACAGCCTCCACACCTCTTATTCCTGTTGTAAAACACTATGCATCTATAAACTGTATGTTTTAACTTGTTCTGTCATTTTGTTGTAACTGTTTTTTATGACATGTGCTTCTGACCTCTTGGCCAGGTCACCTTTGTGAAAGAGATCCTGATCTCAATGGATTTATCTGGTTAAATAAAAGTTTTAAAGAAATAATAATACAAATATAAATAAATTATAATGATAATAATAATAAAAATAAATTACTCCAAATAAAAGCCAGATTTTAAAAATGTAATCTTTAGTTTGGGGACATAAACACAGAAAGCTCTCTAGCCGGTGCTTCACATGAGGAACATTTAAAGGTGACATATCATGCAAAATTGACTTTCTAATGGTTCTTTACCTGAAATATGTGTCCCTGTCTACAAACCCCCTGAGAATGAAAAAAATCCATTCTGCCCCTGTTCTGATTTCTCCACCTTTCTGTAAATGTGTGCTGAAACCAGCCGTTTCAGACTTCCGTGTTTTTGTTACGTAACAACAATATCCGGTCTGTCACGGAGTCAGAGCTCGGAGCTTGTTCAGCCCATAGACTGTATAAAATACAACTCAACCCCTCCTCCGTTTTTCATTCCCTGCACACATGTGTGCTAACAAGGAGCTTAGGAGGGAGGCATGCTAGTTGTAGGCTGTCTTAATAAACACAAAGGTCGGTTTGACTCCCCACGTCTGCAGATTTGAAGATCTAGTGGATGATTTTTATTTGTCATGGATAAGTGCTAGCGCTAGTTAGCATAGCCACATAGCTATATGTTCATAGCTGTAGCTGTAGCTGTGGACCAAGACACACGTCGACATACTGACAAATAAAACAACAAGAAACACTAAATCTGTGACCAATCCTTCATAAAAGGTCCTGCTGCCTTTCTGGCAGAGGTCGGTTTTACTCCCCACGTCTGCAGATTTGAAGATCTAGTGGATGATTTTTATTTATCATGGCTAAGTGCTAGCGCTAGTTAGCATAGCCACATAGCTATATGTTCGTAGCTGTGTACCAAGACACACGTCGACATGCTGACAAATAAAACAACAAGAAACACTAAATCTGTGACCAATCGTTCAGAAAGGTCCTGCTGCAGGCGCCTCTCTGTCAGGATCAGATTCTGGATCAGATTCAGAGGGTTGAAGTAACGCGGGTCTGTGAGCAGCCGTGTATATTCAGCCAACATGTAAACATTAGATCAACGTGCTAGACAGCCGAGGCACATCCACTTCCGGAGGGGGCGTGGTCAGAGAGAAAACAGACTGTTCTGATGAGGAATGAAGAAGAGGGTTTTTCAGGCAGACCAAAATCTGATTTCAAAGTGTTTTTTTGAGCATAAACTTTAAAGACATGTTTTGGGGACCTCTTAGACCAATATATGTTGATGAAAAAAGCGTGATATGTCCCCTTTAAAACATGACGACATTCAGCTTTTATTTAAATCCACAAAAACAGATTATCACACACTCCAACTCTCTTTCTATCCCCTCCGTTCTCAGATGGACGGTCAGCACTGGCAGCAGCTGCAGAAGGTGGCTTCACCAGAAGCCCTGACATGGTGGCCGTCACTCCTGAAGGTTAAATCATCACCAGGAAATAACTACACGTACGATATCACACAAACCCACAACGGCTCGGTCTGCAGGTCAGGAGGGAGACGGGACATGTCTGAAGTAGAGTTATAAGAGTTATGATGATTTATTAATTCACGTATGGATGATGTTTAATTGAATACCTCTGAACGTCTGATGACTGAGACTCTTAAACTCAGCCGTAGACAGTTTGGCACACACGCTCTGTGCCGACAGCTCATACAGGAGATGACAGGGCCTGGTTACAGTAATAACCCTCCTGCTATCTCACGCCCATGTGTCTGCAGAGCAGCCTGTAAATCTCTCCATGTTATTGTTTTAATAACATTAATGTTAGCGTTTGCCAAGTGGTAAAAGCGTCAGACATCAAAAGCGGGAGCTATATCGGGGTGCAGACGGAGGGCGAGGGCCCAGCCTGTGAAAATAGTGGGCCGTGCTGACTCAGCGCAGGAGTGTGTGTTCATTAGCATGGCTCTCTCTCCTCATATGTGTGTGTGTGTGTGTGTTTGGGAACATTATTGTACATAGATCGTGGGAGTGTGTGGATATTTAATGTGTGGAAGCGTGCGAAACACTGAGCAACCTGCCTGCACGTAACAAAGCCCTCCAGCTGCTCAGTAAATATGACTTCTCAGAGCTCCATTTCCTCCAAACCACAGAGCCTCATAAAGCTAAGCACCCATAGTTAGCTAATGGCACTCGCTCCTATACTGATGCCTCTGGTGCTGGTTATTTATTTGGGGGGGAAAAAACCCTGGTATACTTTCCGACACATGACTTTGTTTTCCTGAATCATTAGCTCCACCTCTTCGCTGAGCCAGAGTTAGAGGAGTCTGAAATCATGTCTGATGGAGATGCAGCATCATAAAACCGGAGAGGACTTGAAAAACCAAAGAGCACACATGTTCCACTTCAGCTCAGCGTCATGGAACATCTGAAGACTCCAACTCAGAATACACAACCCAGCCCTAACAGCTGTGCACTAATAATGACGACAGAGTCTAATCTGCATGCAAGGATGCAAGTTTCACTCTTTGTGTGCGGCTCATTTAAGACGTCAATCTACTTCAAATTGAATGTTACATGCCTGAGTGTGTGTGTGTGTGTGTGTGTTGGTGCTGCAGCCTCATGGTAGTCAGTGATTGAACACACCTGTGCCCACCTTCCAATCAGAGGCAGAGTGTGAAAAACAGGAGTGTGACCTTTTTCTAAACGGTTAAGGTTTAAAGTCTGCTTTCCTTTTGTTCCTGTTCATGATTACAGTTTTTATTGAGTTTTAGTTTTCTTAATTAAGTCCTCAATTAGTTTCCTCTTTATTTTCCCCTGTTTTTTTATCTTTATCACTCCCCTCCTCTTCTTTTCCAATTCAGGAGTGAAGCACATTAAGCCCTCTGCTTCTGTTTTACAGCCAAATTCCACCAGATGTGCGGTCTGCCGATCCGTCACAGCACCGGAGCTGACAGGTTTCTATTCTAGTCAATGTGTTAACTTCCACACGCCAACGCGGAGCTGGTTTGGCTTTGGGGCCGAGGTCCTCGAAGGAGCTGGCCCACTCTCTCCCCAGTTTCCTTATCTTTTCAACTATCCTCTCTAAACAAAGGAATACAAGTCTGAAAATATATATATATAATTTACTATGAACCACGTTTTAGTTCATTTTAGTTATGCTGCTATAGGCTTAGACTGACACACTGGGATCCTGTCTTTCCCTCTCTCTCCTCTCTCTGCCTGTCTCTCACTTTAACTCTTCCTGTCCCATTAAAGTTACTAACCATAGACCTTTCTGGAGTCCCTGAGCTCCCTTGTCTCGTAGGTTCCTCTGGATCTCTGCTGTAGATTCCTTTTTTGGGGTCTGTTATTCATCCTTTCTTTCTTTCTTTCTTTTCTGTTCTTCTTTCGTTCTTTCATTCAGTCCTTCTTACTATTCTTTCTTGCTTCCTCCCTTCTTTTTTTCCTTCATTCCTCCTTTTCCTTTATTCCTTCTTTCCTTCTTTCATTGCTTCCTCCTTTCTTTCTTTCTTTCTTTCTTTCCTGTTTCCTTTCATTTATTCCTTCTTTCCTTCATTCCTTCAATCCTTCCTTCTTTCTTTCTTTCATTCCTTTGTTCTTTCCATGTTTCTTTATCCTTTATGTCTCCTTTCCTCATCCCGTCCTTTCCTTCTGTCATTCCTTCTCCATTTATTCTCCTCTTTTTCTCTCTTCTGGTCTCCCTCTCTTCTCTCTTTTCTTAGACCTTTCTGGAGTCCCTGAGCTCCCTTGTCTCGTAGGTTCCTCTGGATCTCTGCTGAAGATTCCTTTTTCCTTTCCATCATTCCTTCCCTCCTTCTTTCATTCCTTCCATCCTTCTTTCTTTCTTTCCTTCCTTTCCTTCCTTCATTCCTTCCCTCATCCTTGTTTCCTTCTTTCTTCCATTTCCTTCTTTCTTTTTTCCTTTCTTTCTTTCTTTGTTCTCTCCAAGTTTCTTCCTCCTTTATGTCTCCTTTTCTCATCCCGTCCTTTCCTTCTGTCATTCTTTCACCATTTCTTCTCCTCTTTTTCTTTCTTCTGGTCTCCCTCTCTTCTCTCTTGTCTTAGACCCTTCTGGAGTCCCTGAGCTCCCTTGTCTCGTAGGTTCCTCTGGATCTCTGCTGCTGTGGACGTGATCCAGACTCCAGCTGCTCCAACTACTACTATCCATCTCCCCACTATCATCTCTCTCTCTCTCTTCATCTCCCTCTATCCCTCTCTCCAACACGGTCTCAGCAGATGTGTGTCTAACATGAGTCTGGTCCTGCTGGAGGTTTCTGCCTGTTAAAAGGAAGTTTGTCCTTGCCACTGTAACTTGCTAAATGCTGCAAAGTGCTCTGCTCATGGTGGATTAAGATGAGATCAGACTGAGTCCTGTCTGGAAGATGGGACTGGATCTGATCCTGGTCTTGATGTTGGGTCTTTGTTAATAATAGAACATAGAGTACGGTCTAGACCTGCTCTGTTTGGAGTCTGAGGGGAACGTTTGTTTTGTCTTTATAAATAAAGATTGATTGATTGCATGTACATAGAGGGGGTGGCAGAAGCTCTGTCTTCAGGGTCTTAGCTTGGGAATCAGAGGGTCGCTGATTCAAGTCCTGGTTTGGACCAAAAGTTTGGAGCTTGTTTGCTGGAGAGGTGTCAGTTTTCTGAGCAGGATACCAAACTCCCCACTACCTGGGGCACTCGTTTATGTGCAGCCTCTTCTTGCTGACCTCTCTCCATCAGTGCATGTGTACAGGATCCTGTTTGTGTGTTCATTCATTGCATGATCAATAACAGAGTGAAATAAATGACCTGTAGATTGCCCAAGCTGGGGATCAAACTGCCAACCTTTCACTTGATCGATGGCCCACACTACTTCTGAGCCACAACCACCCATACGTCTCCTTACTGAGAGTCTTGTGTTTATTTGAACCATCCATCCCCTCTCTCCAGGACCTCCCACAGGCTTTAATGATGCGTACACATTTAATACCCTCAGTTTGAAAGCTGAGCTGACCGACTCAAAGGAGGAGTAAATGTCAAACTGCACAATCCGTGGGTTATAAAATCTCTTCTTCAATAAACCGTCTTCATAGTAAGTCAGAAATCTCTTCTCCTCACTCGTAGTGTTGAGCTGAGATCCGTACCTACTCTGGCACGGATTGCTCAATTGATTTTCATCGCCGTAGCCCGTTCGTGTTTTAACTGTGAGTCATAAAATAAGCTGGTGAGCTCTGAGCTCGTGCCAAACGGGTCTATTTTATGAACCACTGAGAGAGAGAGAGCTGCAGGCGATTTAAACTTCTCTGTGCGTGTTGATTCGGAGTGTGTGTAAGTGTGTGTAAGTGTGTGTGTTCAGGGTGGGTGTCCAGTGGACGTCAAGCTCTCCATAGTGTTTACTGACACAACACATTTTAATGGTTTCTCTTCAGTGCCAAAGACTTGAGAAACTGAGTCACTTCAAAAGGATGGCACTGTACAGACGTCCGCTGTTTACTCCTCGGGCTTCAGCTATTTAAAACCGGAGCAGAGTCGCCGTTTGACCACCGCAGAGGAGGGGTTGCAAAACTCCCTGCATGCATTGTTTGTGTTCAAAAGTTCTCAAAAATGAACAAGTTCCCCTAAAAATGCAAATTCAGAAGGTATTTCATTAAAGCTCTTTTTTTGTTTTGGACTTTCAGAACAAAGTATTGAAATGGAATGGACTGTAAGAGTCCCTGTCATCAATTCAACCTGTTCCTGACTTTATCCTCCACACTGTAACATCATTCTTAAAATGTCAACATTATTTTCAAGATTCAACTTCATTGACAACATTTTGTATTTATTCTTGACGTCTTTGACCTTTGACCTTTCGACTCCTTTCCCTTTTTGTCCGTACATGAAACTTCTTCCTACTCTGGTTTAACTTCTCTTACATGTCAGTGTGACTGAACGTGTTACCTTCTTGATATTTCAACTTTAATCCTTTAATCCATTTCATCTTTATTTCAACATTTTTACTTTATTCCCAACATGACCTGGTTCACCTCCAACTTCCTTCAACTCAACAGCAATAAAACAGAACTCCTGCTTGTAGGCACCAAATCCACCTTATCCAAAGCCGACAGTTTCTCCCTCTCCATCGACAGTTCAACAGTGTCCCCCTCCCCTCAGGTAAAGGGTCTGGGTGTCATCCTCGACAGCTCGCTTTCTTTCAACTCTCACATCAATATCATAACCCGGTCTGCATATTTCCACCTCCGCAACATCAACCGTCTCCGCCCCTCTCTCACCCCTCACACCACTGCTATCCTGGTCCACAGTCTCCTCACCTCCCACATCGATTATTGTAATTCACTCCTCTTCGGTGTCCCTCACAAATCCCTCCATAAACTTCAACTGGTCCAAAACTCTGCAGCCCGCATCATCACCAGAACCCCCTCCTTTCACCACATCACCCCCATCCTCCAGCAGCTCCACTGGCTACCGGTCAAACTCAGAATCAATTTCAAAATCCTCCTTTACACATTCAAGGCCGTCCACAACCTCTCCCCCCCGTATCTCTCTGATCTCCTCCACATCGTCACCCCCTCTCGCTCCCTCAAGTCTTCCTCCTCCCTCCACCTCTCTGTGCCCCCCCGCCCGTCTCAGCACCATGGGGAGCAGAGCTTTCAGTCGCTCTGCTCCCCAACTCTGGAACTCACTCCCACCGGACATCCGAAACTCTCACTCACTACCCCTCTTCAAATCAAAACTCAAAACCCATCTGTTTCAAACTGCATTCCCTGCTTCATTTCCACTGCTTCATTTTTAACTTGGTGTTACTTTGCTTGTTGTTTTTATTTATCTTATCGTGTTCTTTTATTTATTGTGTTTTTTATCTGTCTGTAAAGCGACCTTGAGTGCTTTGAAAGGCGCTTCTAAATAAAATGTATTATTATTATTATTATTATTATGACTCTTAGTACAAAATTACAACTCTTTTTCCCACTGTTGCATCATTTTTATCAACATTTGCACATTATTTCTGACATTTTATTTTTAACTTTGAAAGTAAATCCTTATTCTCGTCTCTAAAAAGTAGTATGGGAGGTCGAGCCTTCAGTTATCAGGTCCCTCTCCTTTGGAATCATCTACCAGTCAGGGTCCGGGAGGCAGACACCCTCTCTACTTTTAAGAGTAGGCTTTAAACTTTCCTTTTAGAGAAAGTTTGGGCTGGTTTAGGCTTGGACCAGCTCTTAATCATGCTGCTATAGGCTTAGACTGACACACTGGGATCCTGAAGCCATTCTAAATTACACAGATCATCCAGTGGACGGCTCATCTCTCTGCGCTGCAGGACAGAGAGATACAGGAAATCATTCATCCCTGCAGACATTAGGCTTCAGAGCTCTCTAGCCAATGGGAGATGAGCTGACAGACACCTGATTTACCCTTCAGGAATCAATAAAGTACATTCTCTATACCTTCTATCATCTCTCTCTCTCTCTCTTCATCTTCCTCTATCCCTCTCTCCAACACGGTCTCAGCAGATGTGTGTCTAACATGAGTCTGGTCCTGCTGGAGGTTTCTGCCTGTTAAAGGAAGTTTGTCCTTGCCACTGTAACTTGCTAAATGCTGCAAAGTGCTCTGCTCATGGTGGATTAAGATGAGATCAGACTGAGTCCTGTCTGGAAGATGGGACTGGATCTGATCCGGTCTTGATGTTGGGTCTTTGTTAATAATAGAACATAGAGTACAGTCTAGACCTGCTCTGTTTGGAGTCTGAGGGGAACATTTGTTTGGATTTTGTGCTTTATAAATAAAGATTGATTGATTGCAAATTATTCAAAAAATGCAAATAAAAAAGTATAATTTTGATAACTAAACACAGTTTGGTTTCATTTTTGCCTTTAAGACACACCTTGTCAAATGCATTTGATTTGATAAATGAATGCTGGCAGGTAAATCTTTTCTGTGGGTCTTATTTGAAACTTTAATGAGTGCACCAGGATCTATGAAACCGATATCAAGTTCTCAGATGATACATCTGTCCTCAGCTGAATGCACTGACAGCAGATATAATGGTAGTTTTGTCTGACTTCATGCTGTGGTTTGTTTCCCCTAAAGAAAGTAATTGTCTAACAGGAAGAACTCTTGTTCTCAATCTGTCATTTAAAAGTGTTCAAAGAAAGCCAACTGAAGGTGTTGACCCTCCTGTGAACACAGAGACCTCAGCCTCCTTATATAACCTCCCTCAGGTGATTGCCAGCAGCTGAGGGAGATCACAGGTGCTCCTAATAGAGGCTGATGAGTGAGGACCAGAGTTGAATCTCCTTACAAACAAATCCAAAACACTTTTAGCCTTTTTTTTTAACACTTTTGTTCCAAATAAAATCAAAATTTAATGTCAACACTTCCATTTATCCACGACGACTGAAATTGTCTTCTAACTGGACGACATCTCTGACATTTTAACTCTGTTCATAACTATTTTGACATTTTTCCTCAGCTTAAAAATATCTTCCTACTCAGGTTTAACTTTTCTCATATGTTCACCTTTTTGATATTTCAACATATCTTTCAATTTTCATCTTTATTTCCAACAATTTGACTTTTATTCATGACACGACTCTTTGAAAGTTACACTTTTTCTCACTGTTGCATAAGTTTAACAACATGTGGACTTTGTTTGATATTTCATTTGTAATTTTGAAAGTAAATCCTTATTCTCGTCTCTAAAAGTAGTATGGGAGGTAGAGCCTTCAGTTATCAGGCCCCTCTCCTTTGGAATCATCTACCAGTCAGGGTCCGGGAGGCAGACACCCTCTCTACTTTTAAGAGTAGGCTTCAAACTTTCCTTTTTGATAAAGCTTATAGTTAGAGCTGGATCAGGCTTGGACCAGGTCTTAGTTATGCTGTCATTCCTTCACCATTTCTTCTCCTCTTTTTCTTTCTTCTGGTCTCCCTCTCTTCTCTCTTTTCTTAGACCTTTCTGGAGTCCCTGAGCTCCCTTGTCTCGTAGGTTCCTCTGGATCTCTGCTGCAGATTCCTTTTTCCTTTCTTTTTTTCCTTCCTTTCTTTCTATCATTCCTTCCCTCCCTCCTTCTTTCTTCCTTCCTTCCTTCTTTCTTCCTTCTTTCTTTCCTTCTTTCTTTCTTCCCTTCCTTCCTTTCATTCCTTCATTCCTTCCCTCCTTCCTTTTTTCCTTCCTTCTTTCTTTCCTTTTTTCACTCCTTCCTTCTTTTCTTCTTTATTTCATTCCTCCCTTCTTCCTTCTTTCTTTATTTCCTTCTTTCTTCCATTCCTTTCTTTCTTTCATTCATTCCTTCTTTCCTTCCTTCTTTCTTTCCTTTCTTTCTTTCTGTGTTCTTTCCATGTTTCTTCCTCCTATATGTCTCCTTTCCTTCTGTCATTCCTTCACCATTTATTCTCCTCTTTTTCTTTCTTCTGGTCTCCCTCTCTTCTCTCTTTTCTTAGACCTTTCTGGAGTCCCTGAGCTCCCTTGTCTCGTAGGTTCCTCTGGATCTCTGCTGCTGTGGACGTGGTCCAGACTCCAGCTGCTACAACTCCTACTATCCGTCTCCCCACTATCATCTCTCTCTCTCTCTTCATCTCCCTCTATCCCTCTCTCCAACACGGTCTCAGCAGATGTGTGTCTAACATGAGTCTGGTCCTGCTGGAGGTTTCTGCCTGTTAAAGGAAGTTTGTCTGGTTGATGCTGTGTTTGTTTTACAGCCTCTGTTTTGGTGTCCATCCCTTCACTCCCCCTCCTGGTTTTGTCTCACCCTGTTGGGTGTTCTCTTCAACATAACCACCAGCTAATTATACATCATGTGTTCAGCTGTGATCACACATGGTTATGAAAATCATGCATTAAAAATACACCCGTTGAACCCTGAATGCAATATAAAAAACATCCACTGACAGTTTTATTCTCTTTTTGTTTCAGTCCTCCTCTGCAGCTCGGCTCTGAAGAAAAAAAAAAACAGCAATAAAAATCATGTCAAAACTCGAAACGACTAATCAGCTCCGTCTGCAGCTCCGCCAAGATTTTCTCCTCAAACCTCAGATTTTGTTTCAAACTCAGTAACATTCAAACAATGGGCTGAAACCTGTGTGAGGTCCCTGCGTACAGCATAAACGTGTGAACCCTTCTCTGCTCATATGTTAGTGAACGCCCAGCTGCAGACAATAGAGGGATTGTCTGGCTTTGTGTCCGACGTTAAAACTTTCTCGCACACGCCGTCGGGGCTTCACGGGAGACCCAACACCACAATGATGAAAACGGCGTGCACGCAGATATAACGACACTCATCCTTATCTGTGTTGTTCTGCAGGTCGCTGCGGTGCACACGTCTGCAGGGAGTTTGCGGCGTGCAGCAGCAGTGGGCGGCTTTTCTATACAGCCTATCTCTGTGATGACCGCTCTGACCGGGGTTAACTGAACAGCGTGACTTCACTCTTTTGGACAAACTTGGTGTTGAATTTTTGCAAAGATTTGAGAGATTATCAAATTGCACATCACAACAATAGCGCAGTCTGGGTGGCCCGTTTCTCAGGTTACAGGAGAAGGAAGGTGGCTGAGATTTAATCCTGCCCGAGCCGGGTAACGTCAACACACACGATACACACTCTTACAAAAGTAGTTTTTTTTATTAAAACATACAGAAACATAAATAAAAAAAACACTGAATGGAAAAAAAAAGATGAAAATCTTACAGGTATGCTACAATCTTATAGAAGAAACAATAAATCCATATTGCTTTTGGCTAGGCGAGTGCACACAGAATTGTCAGAATCAAGAGATACATAAATATGGAATTAAAAATGAAGCCCCTGTGTTTGAATAACAAAGCGTGTCTACTATTTCCTCTAAGTGCTGCGTAATGAACGTCATACAGACACAAAATATAAATGATTTCTACAGCCAGAAGGCCACTTTAACAATGACCTCACTCTGTACTTCTTTGGCTAATAAATAAATATTTAGTGCATATTCCCATTTACCTCCAAGAAGAGCCAAATGAAAAACAAACAATTTAAGTTAAAGATGAACCAAACTCAATTTGGTTCCTCTGCTTTAAAGAAGACAAGAGTCTATTCATGTCATTTGTGGTTAGACAGTCCAGCTATCTGCATCGCCTGTTGATTGTCATAAAAAATAACAAACGCGACAGTGTCGTTCACTCTGCGGGGGGGAGGAGACATCGGCGTGTGCGTCGCCCTTCGAATGAAGCAGGAAACTCAGAAGACCGAGGGACACCTGGAGAGTTTGGAGGCAGTCACTCGCCTCGTTCACACTTGCAAAATCTTTCATGAAAGGCCTTCAGAGTCGAGCTGTTTCTACCCTCTGATAAAGGAAGTCAAGGTGTTAACTCTCTCTCTGGGTACTCCAGCTTTCTCACAGTCCAAAAACATGCTCACCAGGTTGACTGATCACTCTGAGTGTGTGCATGAATGGTTGTCTGTCTCTCTGTGTTAGCCCTGTGATAGGATGGCGACCTGTCCAGGGTGTACCCCGCCTTCCACCTGAAGCCAGCTGGGATAGGCTCCAGTCCCCATGACGCCGTCAATGGATGGGTGGATGGAAGGTGTTAACTTAAATTCAGGAGCAGGACCACGCCTAAACCACACCCTCTATCACCTGACAAGCCTACTTAAACGTAGCCAGCCTACTCCAACCGTCAGTCTGTGATCATCAACCCCACCCTCCGTCACCTTTCTCTACTCCACTTAACCTCTCTCCTTATCCTCTTCTACTCAACTCATGCTCGCTTCCTCTATGCCCTTTACTTCCAGGTACAACCCGGGTCAAGATCAGAACCCTCATCCTGAGTCTCCTTCTGCTGGGCCACACGACGCACAAAACATTCATTAACCCTCCTGTTATGTTGCGGGTCAAATTGACCCTTTTTAAAGTCTTCCTAACCAGCTAAATGCAGCATAAAAATCTGGGCAGCATGTGACAGAAGAGGAGTCGTGTTAATTTATCAGCATCACTCCATAAAAAATACAAATTTAAAATAAAATAAACAAAAATCTATGTCATGTAAAACTATTGTATTTATATTTAGGGCTTTCCATGAATATTAAAAAAAGTTTTAACATGAATTTTAATGAAAAAGAGTTCTCTGATAATTAAAGTAAACCAATGGACCAATTCTTGATTTAAATGCTTAGAAATGGAGGTAAAAATTAGATTTAAAAAAAAATGTGTATTGGGATTTTTTGGTGTTATTCCCCGGGTCAAATTGACCCTTTTTAAAGTCTTCCAAACCAGCTAAATGCTGCATCAAAATCTGTGCAGCATGTGACAGAAGAGGAGTTGTGTTTATTTATCAACATCACTCCATAAAAAATTTAAAAAAATTTAATTTAAAATAAAGTAAACAATAATATATGTCATGTAAAACTATTGTATTTATATTTAGGGCTTTCCAATGAATATTAAAAAAAAGTTTTAACATAAATTTTAATGAAAAAATGAGTTCTCCTCATTGAAGCATGATGTGTGAGAATTAAAGAACACCAGTGGACCAAATCTGGATTTAAATGGTCAGTAATGGAGTTAAAAATTAGATTTAAGGAGCGCTGGTGGCCTAGCGGTCTAAGCGCCCCAGACACAGAGGCAGACCATTTCCTGCACGTCTTCCCGCTCTCTCTACTCCCCATATTTCCTGTCTCTCTTCAGCTGTCCTATCAAATAAAGGCAAAAATGCCAAAATTATATTTAAAAAAAAAATGTGTATTGGGATTTTTTGGTGTTCAGACATTTTTGGATAACTGAATATGCCCCGGGTCAAATTGACCCAGGAACATTATTGCTGTAACATAACAGGAGGGTTAAATATTCAAACTCATATCCTCGTGTGGCGTGGTCCTTGCTCATGAATCTGCTAAGTAGAAGCAGATGCTCCTCCAGCTTCAGTGCTCGTTTCTTCTCTCTGCCTCTCTCTGCCTCTCTGCCTCTCTCTGCCTCTCTCTGCCTCTCTCTGCCTCTCACTGCCTCTCTCTGCCTCTCTCTGCCTCTCTCTGCCTCTCTCTGCCTCTCTCTGCCTCTCACTGCCTCTCTCTGCCTCTCTCTGCTCCTCTCTGCCTCTCTCTGCCCCTCTCTGCCTCTCTCTGCCTCTCTCTGCCTCTCTCTGCCTCTCTCTGCCTCTCTCTGCCTCTCTCTGCCTCTCTCTGCCTCTCACTGCCTCTCTCTGCCCCTCTCTGCCCCTCACTGCCTCTCTCTGCCTCTCTCTGCCTCTCTCTGCCTCTCTCTGCCTCTCTCTGCCTCTCTCTGCCCCTCTCTGCCCCTCTCTGCCTCTCTCTGCCTCTCTCTGCCTCTCTCTGCCCCTCTCTGCCCCTCTCTGCCTCTCTCTGCCTCTCACTGCCTCTCTCTGCCTCTCACTGCCTCTCTCGGCCTCTCTCTGCCTCTCTCTGCCTCTCTCTGCCTCTCTCTGCCTCTCTCTGCCTCTCACTGCCTCTCTCTGCCTCTCACTGCCTCTCACTGCCTCTCTCTGCCTCTCTCTGCCTCTCACTGCCTCTCTCTGCCCCTCTCTGCCTCTCTCTGCCCCTCTCTGCCTCTCTCTGCCTCTCTCTGCCTCTCTCTGCCTCTCACTGCCTCTCACTGCCTCTCTCTGCCTCTCTCTGCCTCTCACTGCCTCTCTCTGCCTCTCTCTGCCTCTCTCTGCCTCTCTCTGCCTCTCACTGCCTCTCACTGCCTCTCTCTGCCTCTCTCTGCCTCTCTCTGCCTCTCTCTGCCAGCACATGCACTTCCTCAGTCGCTCCCTTTACGGTTTGTTTGATAAGTGCACAAACACACGTCTACGCTTTACGTCTTATTGTTGAAATCGGAGCTGAAATGTATCGAGCAGCTCCAATACAAACAGCCAGAAGGTATAAAAAGATATAAAAAGTCTAAAAATAGTCCAGTGCTATTTAGTTGAGAGCTGTGTGTCTCATTGTTGGGTGTAAGTGCCTAGACAAGTTTTAAAGGTGACTTCCTTTTCCATTAGTCTCTAAAAAAAATGACTCCAAGGCTGTCTGGTGAAGAACAAACAAAAACAACGTGTACAATAAAAACACTTTGACAAGTGGACATCATAAATCAGTGGTTCTTTGGCATATTAAATGTTCAGTAGCACGTCCGCTCCCTGTGTGTTACGCTCTCAGTTGCCCAACTTAATGGCCCCGAAGTACGTCCCTTCTCCTTCCGGGTCCAGCATCCACGCGTTGGACACGTTGACAAACAGAGCGTCCCCGTCCTCCAGCCGGACGCCCCGGCCCTGCTGGGCGCAGTACATGTTATAGCTCATGTTGTTCCAGCGCATGGTGCTGCCTGCCTTCATCAGCAGCACCGCCTTGCTGTTCTGTTTGATGCTCTCGTGGTAGACGTACTGGATGAGCTGCGTGTTGCTAACATCCACCGCCGGCGTGCCCGCCTGGCTGCTGCTGCTGTCCTCCGGCGTTAGCGTGTAGTAGCGGAAGCAGGTTTTGGCGTAAACGTAGTAGAAGCCGGACTCCTTCACCAGCAGCTTCCCCTTCTCGTAGTCCATTTTGTGGCGGTACGCGTGAACTTCTTCCCAGTCGATGGTGATGGCCTTCTTCTCGCCCTCTTCTTGGAACAAAGAGAAGAAGGAAACAGGAACATTTTGGTTACTCTATTCAGCAGGAACCAAACCTACAGGAGAGGATTCAGGCCACTAGAAAAATAAAGAATAATTAAGGTCAAATTTTTCTTTTAATTATTATTATTATGAGAAAAAAAAGTCAGAATTTAGAGATTAAAGTCAGAATTCTGACTTTTTCTCAGAACAATAATAAAAAAAATATATTGGACCTCATTTATTTTTTAAGTGGATTAAAGTCAGTGATTCTTTTCCCCTGAATTCTGACTTTCTCAGAATTGTGACTTTAATCTCAGAATTGTGACTCTAATCTCAGAATTGAGACTCTAATCTCAGAATTCTGACTCTAATCTCAGAATTGGGACTCTAATCTCAGAATTCTGACTCTAATCTCAGAAGTGAGACTCTAATGTCAGAATGGAGACTCTAATTTCAGAATTGGGACTCTAATCTCAGAATTGAGACTCTAATCTCAGAATTGAGACTCTAATCTCAGAATTGAGACTCTAATCTCAGAATTGAGACTCTAATCTCAGAATTCTGACTCTAATCTCAGAATTGAGACTCTAATCTCAGAATTCTGACTTTAATCTCAGAATTGAGACTCTAATCTCAGAATTGAGACTCTAATCTCAGAATTGAGACTCTAATCTCAGAATTGAGACTCTAATCTCAGAATTGGGACTCTAATCTCAGAATTGGGACTCTAATCTCAGAATTGAGACTCTCTAATCTCAGAATTCTGACTCTAATCTCAGAATTCTGACTCTAATCTCAGAATTGAGACTCTAATCTAAGAATTGAGACTTTCTCAGAATTCTGACTCTAATCTCAGAATTCTGTTTTTTTTTTCTCAGAATAATAGTGATTAAAACAAATTTGACCTTGATTTTTTGTTTTTTTTTCAGTGGCCCTAATACTCTTCTGCACAAACCAAACCTAGGGGAAGTCTGAAAAGAGGAACTCAAGGATTTCTCTGATGCACTCCTGTTCCTTTCAGCTGCTGAGGACTGATTGAACCATCTCTAACAGGCTGCTGCTGCCTCGTTCACTTCAGTATTTTAAACCCAGAACAAACAGGTTCACTGAGTTCAGCTGCAGTAAAAGGTTTGAAAGGATCCTGAAAGACCTTCATCCTGATGCAGATTCATTAAAGTCTGTCTTCCTGCAGACACACCTGACCAAAGTTAAATTCAAACAACTTCCAACTACTTTCTTGAGCACTGTGTCGTGTCATTAGCTTCATTGCATGGACTTTGCATACTAATGCTGCGTGCACAAATGTGCTGAGTCATGGTGAAAGATCGCTTCATAACAGTCCGGTTCTAACTGCCTGCTGCAACTACTCCAGGACCTGGGCCCGTCTGCACGTCCAGCCATTATCGATGAAAACCGGACGTTTGTACTAACGGTGAAAAGAAATGGATTAGCGGTCTGCATGAACCAGGTTAACGCCCCAACAAGCTGGACGTGCATACGGGCCCTGGTCTGGTGCACGGAGGATACAGTCTTCTACTCTGGACCATGACACTTTGCTGCATGTCATCCCTTTCTCTCTGCTCCCCATGTTTCCTCTGACTTTAAACTTACACACATGCAAAGAGGTGAAGCTAAGGCGGGCTTTTAACCCCTTTGACAAACGGCGATAATGTGCCCACCTGTCTGTCAACTCAGCCACACCCCCAAATATGCAAATGTGTGCCATCACTGGCGGCCTTTACAGCATCTAAAGGGATGTACTGAAAAAATGTATCCCTTGTTTAGTGTGTGCAAAGACATTAATAAGCTACATGCACAAAAAAAATTGGATATTAGGCTGTAAAAATGTTTAAAAATGGCGTAC
Source organism: Notolabrus celidotus (assembly GCF_009762535.1). Taxonomy (NCBI): domain Eukaryota; kingdom Metazoa; phylum Chordata; class Actinopteri; order Labriformes; family Labridae; genus Notolabrus; species Notolabrus celidotus. Next base: position 35,537,648 of record NC_048281.1, on the reverse strand, counting down.
ATGATACCTAATGAGGATTTCTTTGCTTTCGCAGCCAGCCCCAAGTGGACACTTCAGGAACTGCAGCTTTTTGCACTTCATCTTCCTATACTGCAACTGACTTCAAACCACTATCTTTATCAGAAGTGAACTCAGATACAGCTAATCTGACAGATAAGTGTATCAGGAGCGACATGCATGTGATGTTAATCCATCTGAACTCACTCTTTGCGTACTCTTGGTGCGTTTTGATTGGTAGATGAGCCGACGGCAGGCTCTCCTTTGATTTGCACCGTCGGTTTTTCCTCGTGTCTCTCAGAGCGTTCAGCACCGGCTCCGTCTGCACTTCCTGCAGAAAAACAAGGAAAAAGATCTCATCAGAAAAACATTCAATGATGCCTTCAGGAGAGTATGCATGTGTTTAATCCTTCTCTGAACATGCAACGTATATAAAGGCCAGTTTAAGAGACGATTAAACTGCACACACGACTTTCCTTTAAGCAACGCTACAATTTAGATGTTTTTCACCGCAGCCTGTCTCTTTGAATAACCGTCTGCATGTGTGAAATCATGCGTGTGTGTACGTCTACATGAACTGCTAACTTTATTTTACAGCTCTTGTTGTATTTCGCGGCCGGAGGCTACGACAGGGCGGCCTCCCGCTGAGTGTAACCTTTCAGATAGATTGCTCTTTTCAAGGATTTTGGCACCGAGAGTCTCTAGACTCCCTTCAGCCGCCAGAGAGTTGATTCTATTCAAGGCGCCGTCATCCGCAGTCTGTCTTCCTCAGGCAAGACGAAGCATATACACTGAGAGAAAACACGGTCTCCAAGCAAGTAAACAGTTCCTGCGCCAGAGCTGCCAACTCTGTAACACATCTGGCACGAAACGAAAATATCAGGAGTGTTTTGTTTTCTGAGTCTACCTACGGTCTTAATCTCACACAGGAGGTCTCAGGGACGCTGGGAAGGAGCTTTTTATGGAGTTTCAGGACGGTTTCAGTTACAACGAATCAGAGCTGCAACAACGAGATGAAGGAAGAACTTTTTAAACACTTTGATCTTCATTTATTTGAGTTATTTTAAAGTGAAAATGTGCTTCACTGTGAGAATATGCTGCTTTCTCTTTCTCTACTCCAAAATGTGACTTCAAGCTGAGGAAAACTGTGATCAGGATTTTGTTTTTGCACTTTTAAAGACAGTTTGATTAGTTGGTGCTGAGAATCCTCTTTGGGAGACACCTCCAGGTTAGATTACTGTAACTCCCTCTGATCAGGCTGCCCCAAAAAGTCTCTAAAGACTCTTCAGCTAGTTCAAAACGCTGCAGCTTGAGTACTGACTAGAACCAGGAAGAGAGAGCACATCTCTCCAGTGTTAGCTTCTCTACACTGACTCCTCATAAAATCTAGACTAGCATTTAAAATCCTTCTTTTAACCTACAAAGCTCTTAAAAATCAGGCACCCTTGTATCTTAAAGAACTCATAGCGCCCTATTACCCCTCTAGAACTCTACGCTCCCAACATGCAGGCCTGCTCATCGTACCTAAAGTCTCTAAAAGTAGTATGGGAGGTAGAGCCTTCAGTTATCAGGCCCCTCTCCTTTGGAATCATCTACCAGTCAGGGTCCGGGAGGCAGACACCCTCTCTACTTTTAAGAGTAGGCTTCAAACTTTCCTTTTTGATAAAGCTTATAGTTAGAGCTGGATCAGGCTTGGACCAGGTCTTAGTTATGCTGCTATAGGCTTAGACTGACACACTGGGATCCTGTCTTTCCCTCTCTCTCCTCTCTCTGCCTGTCTCTCACTTTAACTCTTCCTGTCCCATTAAAGTTACTAACCATAGACCTTTCTGGAGTCCCTGAGCTCCCTTGTCTCGTAGGTTCCTCTGGATCTCTGCTGCTGTGGACGTGGTCCAGACTCCAGCTGCTACAACTACTACTATCCGTCTCCCCACTATCATCTCTCTCTCTCTCTCTCTTCATCTCCCTCTATCCCTCTCTCCAACACGGTAGGTCTCAGCAGATGTGTGTCACTACGCTCCCATCATGCAGGCCTGCTCATCGTACCTAAAGTCTCTAAAAGTAGTATGGGAGGTAGTGCCTTCAGTTATCAGGCCCCTCTCCTTTGGATTCATCTACCAGTCAGGGTCCGGGAGGCAGACCCCCTCTCTACTTTTAAGAGTAGGCTTCAAACTTTCCTTTTTGATAAAGCTTATAGTTAGAGCTGGATCAGGCTTGGACCAGGTCTTAGTTATGCTGCTATAGGCTTAGACTGACACACTTGGATCCTGTCTTTCCCTCTCTCTCCTCTCTCTGCCTGTCTCTCACTTTAACTCTTCCTGTCCCATTAAAGTTACTAACCATAGACCTTCCTGGAGTCCCTGAGCTCCCTTGTCTCGTAGGTTCCTCTGGATCTCTGCTGCTGTGGACGTGCCAGACTCCAGCTGCTACAACTACTACTATCCGTCTCCCCACTATCATCTCTCTCTCTCTCTTCATCTCCCTCTATCCCTCTCTCCAACACGGTCTCAGCAGATGTGTGTCACTACGCTCCCAACATGCAGGCCTGCTCATCGTACCTGAAGTCTCTAAAAGTAGTATGGGAGGTAGAGCCTTCAGTTATCAGGCCCCTCTCCTTTGGAATCATCTACCAGTCAGGGTCCAGGAGGCAGACACCCTCTCTACTTTTAAGAGTAGGCTTCAAACTTTCCTTTTTGATAAAGCTTATAGTTAGAGCTGGATCAGGCTTGGACCAGGTCTTAGTTATGCTGCTATAGGCTTAGAGTGCCGAGGGAACTGGCGTACTGACACACTGGGATCCTAGCTCACCCCCTTCCCCCCATCACTTACTTTAACTCTACCTCTCCCATTAAAGTTACTAACCATAGACCTTTCTGGAGTCCCTCATCATTATCATCTCTCTTTCTCTTCATCTCCCTCTATCCCTCTCTCCAACACGGTCTCAGCAGATGTGTGTCTAACATGAGTCTGGTCCTGCTGGAGGTTTCTGCCTGTTCAAGGAAGTTTGTCCTTGCCACTGTAACTTGCTAAATGCTGCAAAGTGCTCTGCTCATGGTGGGTTAAGGTGGGGTCAGACTGAATCTTACCCTGTCTTGAAGTTTAGTCTCTAGACCTGCTCTGTTTGTAGAAGCGTCTTGAGATAACGTTTGTTGTGATTCGGCGCTATACAAATAAAGATTGATTGATAGTTTTGGATGCTACCATAAAGGAAATAAGGTTTTTTAAAGTTTGCATCGTCCCATATTTGCTCTGGATCTACATGCATGCACTAAATCACACATGTCAGCCTCACGTCTCAGGATGAATATAATCATCTGACTGTGTTACATCCTAAAGGTGTTTAAACTTGTCTCCTGGTTAGAGTAATTTCCTCTGATCTCCTCATCTCAGGTGGAGCTGTAATCTAATCTCCTCTCCGCTCTGAGCCAGCGGCTAAAAACCGGGAAAGGGAAACAGAAAGTGTCGGGTCTGAATGTTAAACACTCTGACCTGTGAACCACACACACACACACACACACACACACACTGCTACACACTCCAAATAAACTCCAACGACATCCAAACATCATCAGACTGTGTTTTGCAATCCTGCACCTGTGCCGTGCTAATATAACTGTCAAGTGTTTATCCTCAAACCGAGTCCAGACTCATGTTCAGACTAAGATTAGCTCCGTCTGTCCTCCAAAAACAATCTGCTGCACAAACATGTTTGTAGAGCTGCGTCTTGGAAAGAGACGGGGGTAAACATCGCGCTGCCAAGGGCTGCAGAGTAATTGTGAACGCTCTCCAAATAGGGCTCTGCAATGTGGGATCTATCTTGATTTGTGGTGCGACCACGTCATACCTCTTTAACCGGGGAGAGGAGATTTAGACAAAGTGGAAGCAGCTCTGCAGCGTCCTGATTGACGTGTGACAGCGAGGATGGACGATAAACGTGCAGCTACGCCTGACTCGACTTCACATGCTCGCTGCGTGAATCCCACGAAGCATGCAGGCTTCAACTCAGCCCCATAACTACACACCGCATTCATCAGTCAACGTCTCCATTATGTTGATGAGTGGTTTCTACGACGCTGCAGCAGAACAAAAGTGCTCTCACTCACAGCGCGGCCACCGAAGCAGCTCGTCTCTTTGTGTTCCATCAATCAGATCTCCCTCACACAAGAATCTCCGCAGACCGTAAACACTCGGGTCATGAGCCGGGTCTGAATCACGGCCCTGTTCTCACCGCTCCCGACATCGCACTGACCACAGCCCGGGCTCGGCGGAGAGGCCCGGCCTGCACATCCTGCCTCACATCAAAGCTGACAGCGGGCCCTGTGAGGCCTGCTCTCTAACAAATCCTCTGAACTGTCAGCGGCGGTCTGAGGAGCTGACCCTAACACAACACAATGTGGGCCAAGTGGACCTGTCACCCAGACACCTCATAAAGCTCCCAGCACGTCTCCCAGGGCTCCATGGGAAACAGGCGAGGGTTCGACGGCACAATGAGCTCTTCAGTCAAACATCAGGCTGGGTGGTTTGTGTAAGAGCTCCATGAGGGATTCCCAGGGCAAACACAAACACATCATTTCAAAGGAAATTAAAGCAGAATGGGAAACCAAACACCAGAGAGGCACAGCTCCGCTTTGTTTGACTTCCTGGATGGATTCTGCCTTCGCTCGGTGGAACCTGTGCCAGAAACGGGGCGGCAACTTCCAAACGGATTAGAGAAAAATATGACTTCAGCAATTAAGAATCCTCATTTTACAACTCTCTCATGCTACTGCTGATCATCTGAGGAACTCTGCAACCACTGACGCCAGAGAGTGACTCACAAACAGAGGATGCAGCAAACTTCTTCTCTGAGCACAGTGTCAGTGAGAAAAATAATCAAACCGTGGAAAAACGTGGAATGATAATTCTTTTCCCTGGGTATCAAAGTCAGAGAGGTGTTTTCCCCGCTGCGGTCTGACCTCTCATCAGCCTCTGTGACCACCTGGGGCTCGCTGCTTTGCTTTACAGAAGCTGTGGTATGTGCTGAAACACACCCGTGGGGAAATCATGACGAATGTCAGAGTCGCAGATTAAAATCGTATTTATTTTGTGCCGCTTTGACTCCTCTCTTCTCAAAACAAAAACTGCACGATGGCACGGAGTGAACATTCACCCTCTCCTCAGTGACAGGAGGGAAATACCTGCCGTGCTTTGGAGCATTTTTAAGCTCTTGGATTAAGAGGAATTATTCTTGCAGCATAGTTTCTCTCTCTTATCAACATGTCATGGACGGATGCCACAGATACAGCCTGTCTTAGTCTCTGTTAGGAGACATGTTTATATTGATGCACTGGAGAGGAGTGTTGCAGGATTATCTCCTCTGAATAGTGAATAATCTACATGCACCGATCTGTCATGCCACGTTTTCACAACTCGCCACTAGATGGCAGTGTTGTAATCCACCTTCGGCTCTGTGACGCTTCTACTCAGGGCTGGGCAATAATTGGATAACGATAATTATTGTGATATAATTTTTCTGGGTAAAAATATAAAACATTTTCGATAAAAAATTCAATATAAATAAACATGTAATTACACCCCCCGGCCACTTAAAATGGAGGGGGCGCTAATGAGCCTTAAACGCTAGTTGCCACCCAACATCAGATAGAAGAAGAGGAAGAGGAAGTGGCATTGAACAGCCAATCATGTCGCAGGGTGAGAGGTAGGCGGGGCTTAAAGACGTTCTGGGCGGAATGGAGGGACAGCGAGTCGTTAGTCTGACACTGTGTGGACTCTGCTTTAACTATTAACTTCAAACACTTCATTAAATATACTTTTAGGATGTGGGTAAAGGAAGAGCTCAGAGACAACTCCTGCTGTGCATTTCTAACATGTTTAATGTCCACTGCGACCGTAGGACAACTGAAGACTGAACAACCGTGATGCATTCACTGTACTATGGGAAACAACATCACTCCACTTGTAATCTTTACTGAGGACTTAAGAGTCCTTACAAACTAAAACTTCACAAAAATCTCATCTTACATTAAAGTCCTGCTTCCTGTTAGCACCGTCAGAAATGATGGATTCAAGAAGTTCATCAGAAAACTAAATCCAGATACAAACTAACAAACTGTCCGGTTTCTTCAACCTTCACTCAGGACCACTCACTTCTACTACAAACGTCACAACCACAGACTGAACATGCAAAACAGCTAACGATGCACCCAGTCCTGCAAAGTGAAGTCAAAAGCATCATCGATTTGAGACTTTGTAGGAGTCTATGAGAAAGATGTCCTCCTCTTCAGCTGATTTAATCCCTCTGTAAATGACTTTATGGTCTAAATCTCTAGCTTCAAGTCCTCTCAAATACAACATGATGTCATTTTGTAATTGATGATCCCATTTAGAGTCACAGAGAGCAGGGCCTGTATGCACGTCCAGCCATTAGCAATGGAAACGGGCCGTTTGTACTAATATTGGAAAAGAAGCGGTCTGCATGAGCCAGGTTAACACCCCAACAAAGCATCACATGTAATGGAGATAGACCCCACCATTACAGGTGCTAACAGCAGGATTACCTCAATTAGTTAATTGGCTGATTATTTGCAGTCGTGCATGCAGCTAACGCTACAGCCAAATGGGCCGTTCAATAAGGGTACGTTAAGACTAATGGTCCCGTTTGTGTAATGGCTGGACGTGCATACAGGCCCTGCAGTGGCAGTTCTAGACCAGTTTTACTGGGGGGGCCAGGCTGGGGCCAAGGGTGTTGTCAGAGGGACACATTCAACCCTGACAAAAGAGACTGAGAAGGGCGAGGACCGGCTGAGAACAAACTGGCAAACAATCAGTGCATCCCTTTATACTAGACATATGGACTACTGTGTTCTAGATCAACATGCAGACTGACAGCAGCTGTTTGGATGTTTACACTCAACATGAGTCCCTTAGTGCCCCTTAGCGCTCTAAGGGACTGGAACCAAGTGCCACATGCATGTGTTCTGCCTGTAACATCGGCGCGATACAGAAGCTTTTTTTATTGTATAATATTTGCACTGGCTCCTGTTGGCCCCTCCCCAGAACCGCCACTGGGGCCCTGGTCTGCAAAGTGAAGCCAACAGCATCATAGACTCCAGACTTTATAGGAGTTTATGAGAAAGAAGTCTTCCTCCTCAGCTGATTTATTCCCTCTGTAAACATTCCCCTGATGAGTTTATGGGCTCAATCTCTCGTTTCAAGTCCTCTCCAATAAAACATGATGTCATTTTGTAAATGATGGTCCCATTTAGAGTCACAGAGACCAGGAAGCAGGGGGAGATTAAGGGGGCGGGGCTTACTGTGATTGACAAGTTACAAGTAGAGTGACCTGTCCGCTAATCTGTGTCCACGTGAGGGCACAGTCTGGCCTGAAGCCTCAAAGCAGACCAACGGGTGACGTCACCAGGGTCATGTTTACTCTGTGCATGAAGTTTACGGTGACACCACAAAGTCAACACAGGGAGAGAGGCTGGATCTGAAAGGAGGCATGCTGACTACACTGCAATCTATCACAGCGTATTTGAACCATAATCCCTGCGTCATTTAGTTTAATGTGTCACTAGATTTTGCAGCTCTTTTCACCAATTCAGAGATAACAAGCAAGGTGCTGCATTCATATTCCATGAAAGTGTCACAAAGTGAGTGAAACACCACTACAATAGGCTTTGCTGTTCCTCTGCATGTATCTTAGTCCTTGTACGTCTTTTTAAGGATCCTCACGACATCACTAAACATGCTTGCATCACTTAGTGTTTGCTTGCACTCGTGTTTTAAGAGTTGCAGCAGGTATCAGTCAGTTAAAGAGCATGTCCTTTGCAGTCACAGGGTGTGTTGTGTTGCAGAGGTTAACCCAGGGGTCAAACTCACCTCTATGGGTCGATGCGGCGCTGTGGACAAATCTACCTGCAGAGAAAAAAACACACAGAGAGGAGCAGAGGTCAGAGAGGGGAGAGTCAAAACACACTGCAGTTCTTCTCTTTCTTAGGAGTCCTGTTTGTTGTGAGCAAGCTTCCCTGACAGGTGTGTGAGGGAGGGACTTAGAGCGTGTGTGTGTGTGTGTGTGTGTGTGTGTGTGTGTGTGTGTGTGTGTGTGTGTGTGGGAGTGGGAGTGGGAGGTTGAGTTATGTCCTGCATGCAAGTCTGCATTCCTCTGCAGCAGTCGAGAGTCAAAGTGAGGTGAGGACTTGCTCTAAGCCTCTGCAGGTACGGCTTGGAAGAGTCAAAATGCATGTTTGAAATCAAAGCTTAGACCCAATCCTAAGGCTGTGGAGGCATGGCTTTTCCTATGATTAGATTGTGGAATATCTATGCAAAGAACTCCAGGTAAAGCCACGCCCAGCTCGACCCACATATCAGGGGAGTTCACAGAAACATGAGGGAAAATAGTCCCAATTTTAACTCACTAGTTTTGTGCACTTAAGGCCTTATAACAGTGGTGTTCTTAAGGTATTCTCTTAAAGCTTGTAGCACAACATAGAAACACACGTTTGAACCGGAGCAGCATTTTTAAATCTCCCCCCGGATCAGCACATTCCTCCACAGGCACGGCGCTGAGCGGATTCCAGCTCTCCTCCTCATCTCCAGGAAGTTCTTTTACAGGTGTCGATGGTCCGCTGCCAAGCCCCCTGATCCACACACACAACCACTGACTCACACTCAAAGTGCTACCATATGAAGCTGTCATCGTGAGAACAGGCTGCATGTTAATCCAGCTCTAAATCCCCTGCGTCTGGAGGAGCGCTTCCTTCTCTCCGAAAAGATCTCTGCATCCCTCTCATCACAAAAACCCCAAAGATTAAGAGCGCAGTGACTTCAACCATGAAATAAAAACACTGTGTCCCTCTTTCAGCTCTCTTCTCTGGGGTTTTTCCTCCTTCTTTAACCTCCTTTTTTACTCCCTTTTCCCCCCTCCTGGCTCACATCCAGTAACATAACAAGCTACTACCACACTCCAGTGTGTTTATGCCAAAAACAAGCCAGAGAAATTTAACACACAAACACAGAGACAGAGACAGAAGGAGGGAGAGAGACGGGATGCTCCCCAGGTGACCTCGGAGCATCCTGACAGAGCTGGGATGCGGTCTGCTCTCTTGGCTTGTTGAAACACGACAATTATTCAAGTCCAGAACCACCATCCAGTTAGAAAAACAGCTGAGGCGGAATGTAAATGTTATTCTACAAGATCACTGACACTCAGATTTCAAGAGAGGGAGTATGAAGAGAGAGGGGAAGGGACACGTTGTCTCTTTTATCTCTGACTTCTGCAACAAGTCAGAACATCCATGGAGCTCATCCATGGAGCTCAACCCAATCCCCTGGAGCCAGCTCAGCTCCTGCTCCACAGTTTACAGCTTCTGACACTGTATGAATTACACATATAATCCCGGATGGCATGTAAACACGCTTCAAGAATAACTGCAGCCTCGGAGTCCTCAAGTGAAAACATCTGTATTCTGCAAACAAGACATCTTGCACGTCTGACACATGGAGAGGTTTGCAGCAGAGCCTCTGTGATGTTATCTCCGCAGAACGGATGGTGTGAGTGTAGCTGCAGAAAGCTCCCGCACCAATCTCTGCTGGTGTAACTTATCTCTTTGGAAACAATCATCAGGGTTTAGTGAGATCTCTATCAGTGAGACTGAGCACAGGAGGGGAAGAAGGGGGGGGGGGGGGAAGTGTTTCGACTGCATGCCGCCAAAGCGCAGCGCCTTCAAAGAGACACGCCAGGAAATCTTGGCGCACAGATCTGCAGAACTGGCTCTCTGTGCTCGGGCTGCTCGCTCCTGTAGAATCCAACCTACTGTACTTCTAAGAGCGCGCCGACAGCTTTTACACAGAGCAGCAGAACTCGTCTGGCAGTTTATGGCACTATAAAGATATTGCGCAAACGTCGGCGGGCTATTGGAGCCCGCTTTGAGCTCAGGAGCAGTGGCGGAGCAAGACAGTTTGGACCTGGGTGGCCAAACTAGGGCACTGACTGTTGAAGGGATGGCCAGATGTGGAAAACAATAGGGGCTTACCCCAAACCTAGGAGCGTTACCTCCAATAATCACATCTACTTTAACTTCTCTTCATAGAATAATTGAACAAATGACAGACTACTGGACAGAGTGTCAACATTTAAATCTGCTGAACTCTTTAAAGGCACTATAAGGAGTTTTTCACCAGCTGAGAAACAGACTGAAACCAACACTGATGCCTCTTTATGACCTTTAAAAGCACACAAAAGCATAAACAACACTGATTCCTTCTCTGTTGTCATTTTTAATGCCTTAAGTAACTCAGAGGGGGTCGGTGTCAGACCACATGATTGACATTTGGCTGTTTTCATGGCAAATAATCACATTAAGGGGGAGGTTTTTGTTGAAAACACTATGTTTGCATGTACAGAATAAGAGATAAGAGGTATCACTTTGTCCACAATGGGGCGCCAAAATTGATATAAATCAAAAGTTCCTCCCAGCAGCTTTAAGGACTCAAAATGAAGATGATTGTCCAAAATCAAAGCATCAACAAAAATAATATTCAAATGCACAGAAGCTCCTGTCTCTGCAGCTTGTTGAAACACAACAACACAATAACTCAATATAAGTAATGCCTCTGACATGGCAAATGGCCAATCATGGTTAAGAATTTCAGGGTGGCCAATCAGTTTTCAGAGGTGTCCCTGGTCACCCCCTGGCTCCACCACTGCTCAGGAGAAATCTGTTGACAACATCTGGAGATAAATATTTACACACAGAAGAAGAAGAAGAAGAAGAAGAAGAAGAAGAAGAAGAGCTTGAGTAATCCTTCAGAGACTCTGCAGAGTGTCAGTCCCTGCTGCCTGGAGATCACAAAGCAAAGCACACAGCTGTGTCACACTGATCCTACCTCTTGGAGATACCCTGTCAGGTGTAATAAGATCGCCACACTGGAAGCCACCTGAAGCAATCCCATAACAGCCAGAGTCCCGAACAGGAGGGGTCGGTACGTGGGCTCCGAGCTCTGCCCCGGGTGGAAGCGGTGCTGCCCGGCCTCCATGTCCACGGTGTTCCTCAGGTAGCCTCGGTACTCGCTGTGGGTAGCTGCCATGGTGCGCGCGCTGAGAGTGTGCGTAATAGTGTGCAGCCCCGGGTCCAGGTCCAGGACAGACTCACTGCGAGGAAGGAACCAGACTGAAGCTACAGAGTCCCTATACTCAGAGGTGGGTGGGCTGAAGGAGAAGCGTTTCCCTTGCTGCAGCCAATCAGGAGGATCCTCTCGTGCTCAGACAGGCGAGAGGGAGAAGAGTCTGAAACCAGAGTGGAACACAAAAACCTACTTGAACCGGATCGACCTGAGCGCACGACAGGTACAGCGAGCTCTTTATGGCTCCACGGGCTCTTTACAGAAACACTCAGACACGTGATCCTCCCCTTCTCTGCGTCCACACCCCCTGTGACACAGAGAGAGAGAGAGAGAGAGAGAGAGAGAGAGAGAGAGAGAGAGAGAGAGAGAGAGAGAGAGAGGAGAGAGA